>NC_141148.1:141694706-141844706 GCF_053477565.2 Lygodium microphyllum
ATCATATATTGCAGCTTACTATGCCTTTTCTAGATGATGTATTAATAAAAGTGTGTGCAAAAGAGGACACTAATGAAAAAGTGGATGATAAGTGATATAGGAGATTTGTTATAGAGCACATAGACAACTATGAAAGGACGTTGACTAGATTGGAAGAGGTGAATCTCACTCTTTTAGGATAGAAGTCAGTCTTTGGGGTAAATAAGGTCTTAATTGTGGTTTATATGCATGGTTCATCTCTAACTAAGGTGTATGCTATTGAGAGAACGTATGACTTGCACATCAATTTCATAAGTATGGAGATTTTTGGAGCTTGTGTGACTTACCTCATAGAGATTCCACACTTTGAACATGCTGCATATGCCCTTTATCAATTATTAAGAAAGGGACAAAATTTTAAATGGGACAAAATGCACACAAAGGCAATGAGAAAGCTAAAAGTTTTGTTGCGGACAACACTGCATTGAGAAAGATTAAATATATAGGTGGAAGACCCATCTTTATTACTATTGGCATGAGTCTTATAGGGATTAGTTGGGCAATTTATACAAGATGATGAAAAGAGAAACATGTATCTTGTAAAGTTTAGGGCTAAAGTGTTGAATGAACAACAAAGAAGGTATTTGCAAATCAAAAGAGAGTTGTGAGGAATGGTTACAGTCTTGAAGTGTGATACATAGTGTTTTATTAGAGCTCTAGCTATTATAGAGATGGACAGCTTATCGCTTCTTGGTATGATCATTAGTTGTTCCACTCCAGACTTTGATATGCTTCATTGGATTGCCTATATTAAGTCCTTGAATCTGAAGTTTCTACATATATCATGTAAATACATGTAAAGACAATCGAGTTGGCCAATATGCTTTCTAAAGCAAAATATGAGGATGAAGAAGGTATGGTTGTTGATGATGAAGAATTTGAAAGTACAAGGACATGACCATGTATGTTACATCTCTTTTGTTGAGACTTTTTCATAGGAGTGGTATGAGGGTGAATGGTTACAAATTGGACAATGCTTGAGCACTTTGACAAGAAGGGTAGGGTGGATAGATTTAGAGTTTAAAAAGATCCGAAGGAAAGAATATGGATACTTCTTAAAGAACAACTTCCTATGGAAGTACCCAAAGCATATAAGTACCCCACTACAAGTAGTATGTGACAAAGATACTCAACTATAGACTGTAAAGGAGTTTCATGAGAGCTTATGGGCTAGTCATCAAGGAGTTTGTGCCACATTTGAGACAATAAAAGAGAGATATTAGTGGAAAGGCATGTATAGGGATGCCTTATAGTTTGTGGAGACTTGCACTACTTATTTGATTTATTCTTCTATAAGAAATTGTGAGGGTTTAGATATGACTTAACCAACCTCTATGCATTATAAGTGGATTATGGACTTACTTATCATGCTTGTAGGTTTACAATAGATGAGGTATATTGTACTTGCATGAGAAGATGCCACAAATGAAGTTGAAGGTCAAGACTTGAGGGCAAAGGCTACTAATGTTGTATGCAAGTTCTTGTTAGAAGATATGATATGTTGATATGGATGCGTGGGAAATCTCATAGTTGATAGAGAAGATTTGGGTATTGATGAAGCTAGAGATTTCATCTCTAGGATGGGAATTAATCTCCCTCTGACACCAACATACAATCTTGAAGAAAATGGGAAGAGTGAAAGAGGATATCCAATTATTGTTAAGGCCCTAAATAGATGTAAGATACAAGAGTGGCCACTACTACTTCCTTATGCTATAGGTTGATTCCACTAGTCATAGTGCTGCTACATGTTATATGCCTACAAATTTGATCTATGGATAGAAGCCTATCATGCCGACACAGGAAATTGTAAGATACCATAGTACTACCTTGGGAAGAAGGAATGAGCTAAGAAGAGCTTCTTGCCCTATGGATTAAATAGTTAGAGAGCAAATATGAAGATATAGAATTTTTTTTGGGGGGGGGAGGGCATCGTGTCACGGTGTGTTGGGAGAAGAGGGGCCAAAATTTTGAAGGGGGGTGATGCACCCTCCCACTTGCTATGCCATGGCATCCCTCCCCACACGCATACACCATGACGCAACATGCTCCCCTCTACATGATGTCCCAATGCGCTCTCTTATTTTAAACCGGAAAATCCCCCCCCCCCCCCCCCTTTTATAGTGATGAGGTTAAAGGAAGCTAGGTTAAAGAACAAAGATAAGTTTCATAAGAGGCATAGAGTTTGTGTGGGAGCCATGAAAGAAAAAAAATCGATGCTCCTAGATGATAGTAGCCTAGATAATTAACATTGCACTGTCAAGAATGTATCAAAGAGATGGTTTGGTCCTTACATTGTGAATCATGCACATGATAATGCTGCCTATTCTCTTTGTGAGCTTGATGGGAAGGAGTTGAAGTTTCATATAGCTAGAAAGAGGATCAAGCTATTCAAAAGAAGGGATTTTACCACCTATGATGAGGATGAGCATAAAATTGAGACTACCTATGACAACATTGAAGAGGAAGAAGAGGATGACAATGAAGATGAAGAAGATGATCTTGAGCTTGCTAAAGGTTAGTACACGTGTCACATGCGAGACGATGTACAGGTTTAGAGGGGGTTGTTATCTTGTGACCACAAATCTAGTGAAGGAAAATAATGGAAATTTTCATCTACGCTATTGTTTCACTGATTTGCATATGGGACACTAGTTGCTTGTCTTCATAAAGTGTTAAGACAATTAGATGACCTGTAAGAGAGTCTTTGCCAAGTGTCCAACATGCCAAGAAAACATGAAGTATTTTGCATGCCTCAAACCTTAAGAGATCAAACCAATATGTGTAATCCACATCCTTAGACAAAAAGGGGACACTTTATTTGAGTTAGACCATGCTTTTCAAGCTATTTTGGTGTCCTATGGAAGAGGAAAAAGAGTGTTGTAGTTCAACACATTGTGTGCCTAATTGGACAATAGTATACGTGGATCATAGAGAAGCTTTTTGAGGGATAAGGATGCTCATGATTGAAAATGGTGGAAAAGACAAAGGGGGAAGAAGCATACTTTATGCAAGAGAGAAGGGGGTTAATCCTTGAGTATTTTGGGGCTAGTCCGTTTTGGGATACTTGCATAAGCATTTGCCCTAGACTAGTGCTAAAAGTTTTTGTAAGAGGCCTTAGAAGGTAGATAGGACCCCTCAAGTCAATCCTTGTGGGAATGAGATAAAGCTTCTCTTGCAATGGTAGATTCAAGTGAATATAGGTCACAAAGTTTAGATATTCCATGGGAGCTCCAAATGGAATCATCTAGGTACATCCCTTATGGACAAATGTGCTATCATGAATTTATTAGATAGGCATGCTACATGTGATATCAAAGCAAAATGCTATATGTAAATTAGCAACAACTTTTCATTGTTTGCTTGTTAACTAGATTTAAAAACTCAAAAGTGAATAGCATAGGACTTGTTCTAAGTAACATGATCTTGGTTTCTAAGAACTTATTGCAACCATGAATGCTAGGTTCTAAGAAAAGAAATTCATGTTGAAGCAAATCAAGCTGCCTAAATTCACGGGTCGAGGTTGATGTCAAAATCTAGATCAAGAACCTTGAATATTATTTTTATATAGTAAAAACAAGCATAAATAACAACGCTATGATTGAAAAGCTATGGTTGGTTGATGAGGCACACTTCTAGTTATCCATAAAATGGCGATAGAACAATAGAACCAACTAATAAAGATGGCCAAAGCTATCAAAAGTAAGAGAAGTGAAACTCAAGAAAAATTTCCAAGGCATAAAATAAATGTTGGTTAATGTCTACAATCGTAGAAGTAATTATAATATTATTCTAAGCCGGGTGTAGTGCCTATGCAAGTTGTAATATTTTATGTCAAGAAGTAAGACCTACAACTTAGCAAGGGCATGGGCACTAGCTTTCACTCACATTTCTGATGATCATTGTAATCTAAATACACATGCATGAATTTAGAAAGACTGACTTGAAGCTAAGTAAGAAAGATGGGTGGCCAACTTGAGTGGAAGCTCAAACTCAAAACCCCATGTATAAAAGCTAGAAAGTGAATGGATAAGCTCATTCTTGTGGTGTGTAAACTTGAGAGCTTGTGCATCTACTAGTGATATATTAGATGATGATAATGATCATGATAGCTATATGCAGAAAGAAAAGCAAGAATCATGTAGCCTCAGTGGACTAGAAACGTCATCTCATACTACACCTATAGCTAGCCCTTAGTCTCCCCCCTGACTAAGGAGTACCCCCACATCTTCAGGTGGGATCTATACGTGTTGCATGTAAAGAAAAAGGAAAAAAGAAAGTGTTGGATGGTAATAATGCATCTACTAGTCATTTGGGATTTGATGGAGATTCTATTGGTTCTTTAGAGAGTTTGAATTATGAGCTTGGTATTCCTTTAGTCAGGACACCCAGTGTATAGAGAGCACATAGTAATGTAAAGGCTCCACTGAGTGATTCAGTGGTATGCAGTTCTAGTAGGGTTAGATACCCTGTTAAAATATTTGACTTTGAAGGTTATATAGCTCACCATTATGCTTATATGGTGAAGGTAGTTGAGGATGTTGAGCCCACTTGTTTTGAGAATGCTATTGGTCATGCTCATTGGGATGTAGCAATGGATGAGGAGATGGATGCATTATAAGCCAATAAGACTTGGGATTCGGTACCTTGCTTAAGGACAAGAAAGCTATTGGCTGTAAGTGAGTTTACAAAGTCAAGCATGATGTAAATGGTTTGGTCTTAGCAGGTATAAGGCTAGGCTCATTGCAAAAGGCTATGCTCAAACATATGGCATAGATTATGAAGAGACATTCACTCCACTTGCTAGGATGGCAACTGTTAGATGTGTGATTCCTTGGTAGCAGCCAAAGGTTAGAGTTTGCAGCAAATGGATGTTAAGAATGCCTTCTTGCATGGTGAATTGCAAGAAGAGGTGTATATGGAGCAGTCAACAAGTTATGAGGATTTAGAGCATCCCACATATGTGTGCAGGTTAAATAAGGCACTCTATGGACTGAAGCAAGAAGCTAGAGCATGGTCTAACAAGATCAGAGAGTATCTTGTCAATATTGGCTTTTATATTTATGATGCTGATCACTCACTTTATCTTTATTATTACAAGTGATAATGACAATGGGATTATTGAAGTTAAGGACTCCTTGAAGAATAAGTTTGAGATGAAGGGGTGAGTTGAGATACTTTCTTAGTATTGAAGAGATCAGATGTGATGATGGTATATGGCTATCTGAAAGGAAATATGGCTTGGATATGTTATCCAAGTATGGTATGACAACATGTAAGCCTCTTTTAGTACCATTGGAGCAAAATGTGAAGTTGAGTGCTAATGTTGGGGATGAGATAGAAGACCCTACTATGTTCAGGAGGATAGTAGGGAGTTTGATTTACATGACTATCACGAGGCCTGACTTGAGCTATGTTGTTGGCCTTGTTAGTCAATTTATGTAGATGCCTAGAAAGCCTCATTTGGATGCAGTTAGACGTATATTGAGGTATGTGAAGTCCACTTTACATTATGGATTTTTTTATGAGGCAGGTAAGGATGTACATGTGTTTGGATACACAAATGTAGATTGGGCTGGTAGCGTGTCAGATAGAAGATCTACTAGTGGATTCATGTTCTCCCTTCGTATTACAGCAATTACATGGAGCAGGAAAAAGCAACCTATAGTTGCTTTGTTGAGTACAGAGACTGAGTATAGAGGTGCTACTATGGCAGCATGTGAGGTGGTATGGATGCAAAAGTTATTGAGTGATTTGGATGTGCAGGGAGATGGTCTAGTTATCATTCACTGTGACAACATGAGTAGCATACAGCTAGCTAGGAACCCGTGTTCCATGCTAGGACAAAACACACTTGTTGTATCTTATCTATACTTTGTGTACACTTGTATTGTGTGTGAAACAAGAAGAATAAACCAACAAGAAAACATTTTGGCTACCATCTCTCTTCTTGTATTCTTGAGTGAGCTTCCTCTTGTGTGTATAGTGTGAGTTTGGCGTAACAGCTCAAGCAAGTCCCCGCACCACACGATTCTTGATATGCAAAGTGTTTAGGGCTATTCCAAACAAGTGGTCAAAGTTTGTGACCCTAGTCAAGTGGAGGAGTCAATGTGAAGTGATTGAGCCCTATAGGGTAGCCCCTAAAAGTTGCATTAAAATTCACAAGCTGGAAATACGTGCCTTCAGTCTAGGCAAATCATCAACAAAAGACAAGATTTTTGTGTGAAAAATCATTTAAGAAAGTAGGATATAACTGAAGTTCAGTGTTAGAATAATTTTTGTAGTAGTGCATGTGGAAGGATTGATTTGAGAGACTTTGAACTGTTGTGGATAGATTTAACTTGGGATTACAGGATGTTCATTGCTTGCTCAATGAGTTGTACCTTGATTCGAGGGTGATTGTATTGCTTATTGTGATCCTGATTAAGGGGTTTTTGTGGACAAATTTTGGGTTTTTCTTACACACTACTATATTTAATTCAAAGCAATGACTTTAGGCTAAAATAGGGATTTTTTGAGAGAAAGAACAAGGTATTTTGAAGGATATGGGATGCCTTGGTTCCATTCTGATTTATGCATGCTTGAAGCCTCTTTTTGGGTCATAAATACATTGTTTTGAGCTTGGATTGATGTATAGCAAACATAAATTCTTTTGCGCTAAATCAAATTAGTTTTTCACTAGGTTATAGGTTTATAACTATTGCCTAAAAGTGATTATATTTGTTGTATTGAATGTGAGCCAAAGCTTGAATCCAATAAATATAGAATACAGTTTGGTTCTTGTCTACCCTATGTTTTAGTTGTTTGTGAAAGGTCTACAGAGGAGTTTTGTAGGATGGGAGATGCTACAATAATTTAAGATGATGTAAGGCAATCATTACAAACTTTTACATCATATTTGCAACAAAACATTCAAAGCATAAGTATGTTGTCAATAAATCTTTGCACGCTATAGAAGGCCAATTGGAATTGTTCATGGTGGTCACTTGGCCATGGGAGTGAGTTAGAGTAAGGCTCAATGATGAAGTATCACGATTGAGGGAGTGCATGAGATTGTGATTTGAGTGATGTTCTACATGTGCTGATAGGAGGATGCTCATACCTGAGGGCTACACCATCCAAGTGATGGCCTTTCAAAAGGGATGCCAACATCCACAAGGGTTATAATAAGATAGAGGTGATTGAATAAGGAGATGATTTACTTGTGGTCAAATCAACAAGCTAAATGCCCTAGGCCTTAATCAAGGCCTTGTTTGTGGTTTTTTCATGCTAATGCCTATGTCCCTTACTCAATGCCTTGTCAAGGCATAGGTCTTTTAATGCACCAAATTGTTACTTGATGGACCTTAAGACTAAGCATTAAGGAAATTGCTAAATTTCTCCTTTAATGACCTTCTAAGTCCTATCAATAAGGCTTTAGGCTATGTGACCCTCATGGATGGTAGTACAGGTCTTTCGCCCTACAAGCCTAGCAAGATGGCTTGATGGCTTAAGCAGTCAAGCACCATGATCTTTTGCCCTATAGACTGAATGAGGAGGTCTTCAAATTACAATCTAAGGAGCTCTGGAAGATAAAGTAGAGGATAGAAAACAAGAGGAAAATGTCCATGAATTCAACTAATCTAGGTAGCCAAGCAAGGAGAAGCCATGAAAACTCAAGAGGATAGAGTAGATGCAATCCTCAAGAGGATGAAGGACAACCAATCCATATCCTAAAACTCAAAGAGAAATTTCAATATGCAAAGGCTTAGCTTTCCTTTAATTCATAATAGCTATAGAGAGCTTCAAGGCAACTCAAACCCCCAGCTTTTGCAAGCTCCGTGCTTCGAACTCAAAAGAAGCAAGCCTCTTACAAATCCCACATGATGCAAAATAGAGACCAAAAGCTAGATTTTCTTTATCTTTATTATTTAAAGTTTGTTTTTATGGGTACATTAAATGCTTGAAATACTAATTTTCAACCCAAATGATCTTGTTTCTCTTATTCCATCCATCCTACGGTACCTCACACTCATTTCAAGCTCGAGTCCTAATCTCTTTTGGAGTACGCGCTCTTATTCCATTTTTGACTAGTGCTTCTATTGTGATGTATAATAAAGAGGATGTATTCCATCACACGTGATTTTGTTGTGTCCTGGCAATAGAACCAAAATGATAGAGTTATTGCTAGGTTGAGCCATTGGACTTGACTAAATACTTATTGTTTTGAGAGCTTTATCTAATTCAGCAATGGCTACATCTCACTTAGCCAATACATCTCTTGCACTTATCAATCTAATCATTCTTTCCCAAGCCACATGAAAGCAAGAATGAACAAATCGACAAGGTTCTAGTTAACTCACCACCTTGCCTCGTCCACAGCATTTTGAAGCTAAAGCTCAATGGTGGCTCCACAATCTATGTGATGATACTTGATCCACCTTCTCTACTCCATAGCTTTCGATCCAATCCGCAAGCACTTGATCTATGAGATGAAATGTGAAGAGCAAGAGAAGAAACCTAACCTCTCCTCTAATCTGCCTCTCACCCAAGAAGGGGAAGAAGAGAAGAGTATGTGCAAGGAGGAAGCTTCACCTATCAAGTCTCTCACTCTCTCCTTTACTCTCGCACTACTCATCTCATAAAAAATAACATTCTTATTCACTCTGAACTCACTTGTGATAGGGTTATAACAATGATACCCTTTTTGCTCTAAAGAGGATGCAATAAAAATACATTTTTTAGTCTTTGGATCAAGCTTCTTTTGCAACTCATCTGGCACATGAACATATGCAATACAGCCAAATACTTTCAAGTGTGATACATTGGGATTCTTACAGCCTGTAAAGCATCCTTCGGGGGTCATCCCATAAACTGCAGTTGTGGGAGTATACCCACTGAGTGATTCAATCAATGAACGTGACAAATTATATCCATAGCTTCCTTCATAAAGTATACATCACTATTTTCCTTCATAAATTATACCCATAGCTTCCTTGAACAATCAACAATGAATGTGACAAAGTATTTGCTACAACCAAGATATATATTCTATGTAGGCCCCCAAATATCTATATGCACAACATCAATTATATTTCTACTCACATCTCTATCATGCGAAAAGGGTTGTCTTGCCTGCTTACCAAACTAGCATGCTTCACACACTTTATGAAATTCTGTAACTCTAAAAGCCAGCAACCCTGTAACCAATCCTTTGGATTGCATTAATTTCATCCTTTGCACATTTGTAGGTCCAATATGTTAATACCATATTTCAATGTATGTAACCACTTCTTTTCCTTTGGCATACATAATAGCATTCATTGTAGGAATTCTAGTATCTAAAGTGAACATGTGGCCAACTCTATTTTCTTTTGCAAACAACCTACACTTATCATTAAAGTATTCTACAAAATAATCTTTTGCATTAAATCAAACTTGCAACCCTTGCTCTACCATTTGGCCAATAGACATTAAATTCTTTGTGATTGATGGCACATATAATACATCTAACAGATTCTTTGTCTGGCCGTTATGCAAGGGCAAGGGAACCTTTTCAATGTGTGAAATTGGGTGGCATAAAACATCACCCATGTGCACATAACTTGGATTTCGCAAGTTCTGCATCTCTCCAAACCATTCAACATGACTCGTCATATGATTACATGCACCTGAATCAACATATCATACATCATCATGTGTCCCTTCTCTTGTAACAGCATTCATCATTTGAGCTCCATAACAAAGAGATGCTCATTTTTGTCTTTATTCTGTCATGAAGATGATGCATAGTTTCCTTGCTGCAATTCACCACTGTGGATATCATGCTTCTTAACATTACAATGGGCTATAGTATGACCTGTTTTGCCACAATAATGGCAAAAAATAGCAAAATGTTCAAAATCTCTATTCTGTCATCCACCTCTTCCTCTATATCTCCTCCTCGCTAAATTTTTCACAACCTCCTAAAACCTGCATTTCACCAAATTGCGGATTTAACCTGTTTTATTGGTTATCACTAGCATGTCCCATACCACAGACTCTCAAGAGGATCTCCCATGTCTCCTTCCTGAACTTGAATAAAATGCTTGGAAGCTCACTATTTCTTTCAAAAGATTCACCCTGCATATTGATCTCTTCAGTAATCATGAGAGAGACCAACTCATCAAATTTTGAAAATGGCTTTTATACATATACAGAAGTGACAAATGATTTCCAAGCCTTCTCATTATTAAGGCCACCCAAAGTAGATGAAACCAAATCATCATCATCAGGCATTGCATTAATCGTTGCTAAAGCATCTACAATGCTCCTCACCTTCAAAACACACTCATTGACACACATTTTTCCTTTCTTCAATGTATTCAGCTCTTGCTTGAGTTGAATCTTTCATGCCTTTGTATTTACTGAAAATATGTTCTCAAAAATTGTCCAAGTTGCATGTGAATTTTTTGCATTCCTGATATGTCCTACATAGTATTATCAATGACTATAAATAGCCAACACATCACCTTTTACCCGAACATAAACAACACTAGAAAGATGATATACAGAAGAGAATGCCATATGGAAATTAATAGGAATATCAAGGTATCCATTGTATTGATACAATGGAAAAACAACCAAAAGCTACAATAAATAATGAATTGAAATCCTATATTTTCACACACACTAGTATTGAGATATCTACAAATAGAAGTAGGCAATAAAACCAGAATACAATCCTACATGATGATAGAATCTCAACAACTCCCTAACTTCCACTGTATTTTCTTTGTCACATCCACAATAGTACCATGCATCCTACTATGATCATCATCTTCAACCTTGGGACTAGTAGGAGATCAAGCCAAGTTCCCATCGCAAGGGTCAGGGCCCACTGATATTGAAATGAAGCAATCTTCAAATTGAAAATAAACCATTACTTCAAGCAAAAATGACAAGAAACCATAGGAAACCATAGCCACAACCATATCATACATTGCAATAATGCACATGGCACAATGAATGCACATGGAATTATATGGAAACCATAGCTAAAATGGAAAGATACAAAGAATAAGATAATGGCACTTGAAGAGGCCAAACTCTTGTATGAGTACTCACCTTGATGCTAGGTGGACATGATAACTCGCCCTCATGTTAGGTGGGAAGAAGAACCTCAAGAGATCCACAAAAGGGAGCCTAAGTGTCCACATTTTATACTAAACCCGAATCCTCTAGGTTTAGTGTAAATGACATGCTTAGGAAATGCTACATTTCAACTATCAATCCACTCCATCATGCACCAATGTTTGGATGGAGCTACCAAGGGTCTAGTGTCCATGTTAAATGATTACATAAGATGTGGTGCAAATGAGCTCTTGGGTACTTAGATACCTAATGGTCAATGGTCTAAGATCCATGTTCAATCATCTAAATGCTCATTTAGAGGAGATTAAAATTCATGAAATGTGCTTTTACTAACATAGAAACAAATATTTCATGGAGAAACATAATAATCCCACATTTTTCCAATACGAGGGGAATAAGTGATTCAACATCTACTTGAAAGTTATGGTATGTGAGTAAGCCCAAAAGAAGTAGCCAAATACTTTTTTTCATGAAAAAGGGTGTCTAATTATATTACTAAAAGTTCAAAGAAGTATAAGGTCTCAACAATATAGCTAGAGTTAAAGACTTCTATTGATCAATATATACAAACACCTTTCAAGGTGGTCTAGGAGAGAGAAACCAAAAAAGGGGGTAGAGCACCAAGAACGGTGGCCTATCTTATAACATGAAGAGCATGTTGTGGCGGCCTTAAGATTGAAGAACCAACAACCACATCTTTTGTTAGTGATGGCAAAACTCCCCTTGGAGCTACTCCCACCATTGCTCCTGCAAGGAGAGAATGATGGGGACTAGAGATCCAGTATGATAATACACTACAAGGCTCTCTCTATTAAAGATTGGTTCACATTTCCCCCCCAAAAATCTCTTAGCTTGAGGTCCCAATAAGCTCTCGTGCCTTTGATATCAATATTGAGGCTCTAGAACCTAATGGTTAGGAGGGGTCTCTATGCTACCTACCACGAGTAGAGTCTAGCCTTGATGATGAAGATAATGACTCCATCTGTATCTTGTAGAGTAGGCGACAATCCCTAGCTAAGTGAACGGCAATAGAAAACACCCTAGACAATGCATTCTAGGCTCAGTCTTCTCTACTCACCATAAAATCCCATAGGCTTCACTTCACACCAACTTGGCTAGTCCACAAGACCAAAGGTAATGCTTTGGGGTCTCCAAGTATTGCTCTACACACAACACTCATATGACTGCTAATGTATGATAACTTGCTACCCATTACAAGTCCATGATGAGCAATAAACCAAAGAAAAGAAAGAGGCCATCCTCAACCATCAAGCCACAAACATTTCCAAAGGCACTTCTAGAATATTTATATAAAGGGCTTTGTAATCCTTTGCTTAGCATGCTACATGTAGGTAGGGGGGCAATCGGTGTATGCTTGCATTAGGATGTGCATGGTTAGGAGAAGAAATCCATTGACTCTTGTGAGATTGATGAAGCATACCTAGACCACTGTTTAGACCGACATGTTTTAGCATGCATATTACTTTGAAGAGCCCCTTTTTCTTAGCATGGATCTTATCTACCGCACCATCTTCCTTCGATGATATCAAATGACTTGGAAAAATTCTAAGTTTAGATGCTTTTACAATAATGGCATGAGTATTATGACAAAGCCAACTTAGCTTTCCAAGGTGACATATTGAAATATCCGCCGCACACAAAAATGATGCACCCATGAGCAAGAACTTACAACAACCCCACACAAAAGTGATGCACCCAAGAGTAGGAGCTTACAACAACAATTATTAGAGGAACTTATAACAACAATTATAGGTCCAAACTTTAATTGGACCATCGTCACTAGCAGCTTAATAATAGTTCGGGAGGAAAGATGGCTGTCCAAAATCCTTGCCAATCGTACTACACTGCAAGATGCTCCATGACGATGGCGACTGCAAAATTACTTGCCACAAGCAGAGAAATTTTAACACACATTTAACAGCACATACGCAAGATCAGATCGATCCTGCCAGGGGTCGAACCTGGAATCTCCGGTTTCGTAGACCGGCGCCTTATCCATTGGGCCACAGGACCTTGTTGACAAATGTCTTATTATCGCTTTATATATATTTGTGTGAATAATATATTTTACGGGCATTGCTTAAGCCCCTGTTTCTTCACTACGATGTTCCAAGCTGAGAAATTAGATGCATATTAGAGGCTGTTGCAATGATTGTAGTCCGAGTTTGCTTCTTGGAGTGGTGGCGAGGCGTAGGAGGTGAATGAGAATTGATGAGGAGAATCGTAAAAGCTCCACACTAGTACGCCCGCCATCAGTGTCCATGTAATGGAACCCGTAACAGCAGCAGGTGCTATTACTAGGTGAAGGAGCAGGTGCTAAGAAGTAAGAAGGCGCATTCTAAGAGCTCTACCTCTTCACACCATTAGCACTGGGGTGTTACGGTGGTAGCTACCGGGTTCCAGCATGTGAGGAATTTTCAGAAATCCTTCAACGCAGACCTTCTTAAGCATGAGGGGAGTTGAGAAAAGAGATTTGAGTCCCTACTCTCTTCCACACAACAAGATCAAAGCTCACCAAGATCTGTCAATGGAGGAAAACTTGCCCACTAACCTCTTGCAACCACCAGCTTTCAAGAAGACATTGCCTCTCTTGTCTTAGTGTGATCTACCTCAGAATGTTGACGGCATCATGTTGAAATTTACAGGGCAGCAACTGTCCTGAGTATCTACCACTCACTTGGCCATGCTCATTTGATGCCTGTCCATACTTATGTGATGCTACCACATTGGTACATGATATGCCTTTGATGTGAGATGACTTTGGGCTAATTAGAGCACTTCCTTCGCTCAATCTGGACAGAAATATGCATGTTGTTTATAACAAGGCTGAAGCTTATTTTATAAGTGAAAGCATATGCCTATTACTCTAGGGTGCTTACCAATCATTTTGGGTGATGTATGGATGATTATGGTTCATGTTGCATGCTTGGTTATGCTTCTGGATTTCCTTTGAGTTGTGATTGGAGCACTTTAAATCTTGACATTGGTTATCATTCACTATTATCCATGGTTATTTGATGCTTCAATAAGTGCTTTGCAAGTTAATTGGGTCAGATGCTCTTGGATATATGCTACTTGGATCTTGGATGTATGGATGCCTTCCACATGATGTTTTAAGCCGTTTTGTTCCATGGGAGCCACTTCTTGACATTTGGAGATTACATTGAGCTTTTGGTTATGTAATTAAGCTTGAGGGTCTTACAGTGAGATCGTGGGACTTGGTGACATGTATGTGCTCTTGTCATGTTTTATGTATGTAGTTGATGCTTAGTGGACTGATTTGACTTTACTTTTGGGCCGGCACCTATCTTTGTCATGATGTTGTCAGTGATGTATGTATCTTGGTTGGTTATGTACTAAGCTTCCGTTACATTGCTCAGTCCATTGTGCATCTAGTTGGTCTCTTCTGTTACCTGTGAGCCCCATTCTATGCATGATGGTTATGTTTATGGGATGTATCTCAGTCTACCACACTGATCCTTTGATAGTTCTCGGTCCTAGTCGCATATTCACTCACTACTAGTTGGAGTTATTCCCTGGCAGTTACATTTTGTCTTATATTAGTGATTGCCCCTCTCTTTGGCATTGATTTCTTACTGATGTACTTCATTTTCAGCATGTTGTAATTGCGGCTTCCTTTCATGTGACCCCTCATAGAGAGTGGTTTCACTCCTATCACAATTTGACTAGATCTGTCCGTTGTTTGGGTAATGACCTAGCATTGGAGATAGTTGGTATTGGTGATGTCTAGCTACAGTTTGGTTTAGGTTGTATGTTTACTCTTCATGATGTACATCATGTAGTGGCTCTCAAAAGATCCTTATCTCTACCGGCACTTTGAATGATGTAAGTTATGTGGTTTCTTTTGGTAATTCCTCATGGAAGATTATGCATGGGAGTCTTGCCATTGCACATTGTGCTAAGTCCAATACTCTCTATCTCTTGCTTGTATTTGGGTTAGCTAACCATATTTTGGTAGTGGATGTAGTTCCACATGTATCTCTTTGGCATCACCGCCTTGGGCATATGTCGTTGAAAGGAATGAAAATGCAAACTTATGATCATTGTTTATATGGCAGACAAATACGCAATATACATAAAAAGTCTTGTATGACATGTATAGTTGAGCCGTTGGCACTTGTTCATTTGGAGATGTATATGGTTCCATGCCCTGGAAGTCGTTAGGTGGCGTAAAGTACTTTGTTAAACTTTGAAATATGAGAATATGCAACTCTTGGAACCTTACTGGAGTCTATTTCTCTTCCAAAATCCTTTTCTTTATCATTTTCCTCATTTTATGATTTTTCATATCCTCTTATCCATCCTTTATCCCTCATTCCACTTCCTCCTTCCAATTCTACCATTCGTGATCCTCCTTAGTCGGTTCATGACTATCCAGGGTTTGATGCTACTAGTTCTTGTCATCTAGCATCATTTAGATTCATTGACCGGTCCTTGGATGAATTGGCCAATTATTCTAGAACATTGAGAATCTTTCGTCAATGCTTTTTGTAATCCTTCTGTTCAATTGGTAGTCAATTTTTCATGGTATCTAGCATTTATGTATAAACATTCTCATGTTGATATGAAGAAAGTTTTGAAGCTTTATCTAAATGCAAATGTGGACATTGTTGCTGAACAACTAGATATCTTGTATTTTCATGCCCATTCTTATGCTTCTAAATGTATTGTCTTACTAGAAAGGATGTGTTGTTTGCAATTTTTGCAAAATCCTCCTCTGCATTTGACAAATGAAAGGTATTCTAGATAGAGGCTAAGAAACATTCAAGCTTTTAAACAAAGGCATTCACACTGAGCTTTCTTGATTGTATATTCTATTTGATAATAATGTAAACATCCTTCCTTTTTTCCATTTTAGAATGCAATTTAAATTTTTTGTGTTTGTTTATATCTTCTTTGTGGATGTGATGTTGTATGTGAGTTTATCATCTTCAAATTGTGGATGTTATGGAGGATCATTGGTTGAACTTAATTCGATTGAAGATCTTGCTAACTCTGTGATGCTTCAAAGCTCCTTTTTGACGTATTGAAGATGGTAATGATGGAGAAAGCACTTATATTCTTTGTTAGATTATTTATTTGATTTAAATAATGGATTTATAGTTAAAGGTTCCTCTTTGTTTTCCTTTTGTTAGAGCAACAAGCCCAAGTTCTCTAAAGATTTGGTTGGGGTTGTATGTTGGTTTATTGTTCAAGTGATAAAGATAACTTGATATTTAGCTAGCTAGATGCGCTTTTTTCTATTTTACATTTTTTCAAGGTTGCAAGGTGCTCTCAAGCTAAGTACACAGATATGTCGAGTGCTTGAAATGCTTGACTTTTTGGCTATTTTTGTTGTTTTTTGAAGTTAAGATACCTTTTTAACTATGGTTTTTGAAGTTTGTGACTCTTTTATTAGTAGCTTTGTGAGTGTTTGTATGAGTTTGGATTGGTTGGATATCTTTTGATAGCTGAATATGGCTTTCACATTGATTTATGATATTTTGATGAGCCATGTTTTGGTTCTATTTGGGTTCTATTTGCCTCTACAAGGTTCTGTAAGGTTCTAGAGAGTTCTGTTTCTCTTCTATTTGAAGGTTTAAGGTTATAGTTGAATGATTTTGTATATTGATTGTTGGACCAACCTTAGATATTAGTGGATTGAAAATTTGCAAGAATGAAAATGTTTTCCATGGTCTAAAATATTTCCTCTTGAGTGGTTTTTGGTTGATTAATGTGGATCTTTTGTTGACTATGTGGTCTTGTTACCTTCTGTTTGGCTTCTTTCAACTTCTGTGAGCTTTTGTATGTCTCTATAGCCATATGTATACTTCTATGTGGATTCTATTGGATTGGTAGCTTGGGAATGTTTTGTTTCCTTGGAAAGAGGGGATTAGGAGCTCTTCCTAGCTAATACAAGCAAAGGAAGTTGTAATGGGAAAACTCAAGTAAAGACTTGAATGATAGTAACGATATTGGATTGTGAAGAGACATTATAGTTCCTCTAGTGAACCTTCTAATCAAACATACCTTTTGGGGATTGTCTCCAGAAACAAGAAGGAAATTTTTGGTCATTATTGCATTGTATCTTTGTGAGAGCATGAGTGAGAGTGAGGGAGAGAAAGAAGATAGTCATTTGATGTCAATTCTATGCAACTGAGATTGTGAGACTATGAGAGAAGAATATATGGAGGCTTCATTGAAATATTATGAGCCTATTTCCATTTAAGATTGGCACTTGAATGTGTTCTTTGTTTCATTTTTGGTGATAATGACAAATATGAAATGCTTTGTGAAAGATAAATTTGCATGAGAATTATTTTACGATATTGCATAAATTTGTTTGTCTTGGTTCTCTTTTCCTTATGTGTTGAAATAAAGAGAATAAGAAGATGCTTGTTGTGGTGTTACAAGATAGATTTTATTGCAATATTTTTCCTATTTTCTTGGTGCTCTCTCAAGAGCTCCACTTTGATTGAATCCTCAAAAGCAATGTTTTGAGCAAATGAGTAGCTAGAGTAGTGTTGAACTCATTTAACTAGTTGGACATGAATGTCCACTCTCCATACAAATATCCATAAGTTTCTTTAACAAGTAAACATATGATGCAATACTTTGCTTCTCATAAAGGTCACATAGCTTTTTCTAGACTCCATATACACCAAATCCAGAAGTTTCCTCCTCAGTGTAAGGCATTTGCCTCACTCCCGTTTGTGTATTGCTATAATTTACTACAAGTGGTAGGGAATATTTCCAACCAATGCTCTAGGTTTTAGGCATTGTTGGCAATAGAGGCTAGCATAAAATTGGCTACATGAAGATCAAGGTCTTTATTGTACTTTCCCTTCAAAATTGGCAATAAATGCTTAGAATCAACTAAGAATAGATCTTCACTCTTAAATTTTCCAAAATCCACCATTTGACTCTACTTTATAGCACTACAATCAATTTCATCAAATTTATACTCTAGCATCACTCATTGTAGATGAGGGCTTCAAACAATGGCTTTAGATTGACACTAGCTAATTACCACAGAATCTAAAAGAGGATACAAAGACACTTGAGAACATCTTTCCACTTTAGATGATTAAGTTTAAAAAATAACATTAATCTACAAATGAAGGTGATGGACATACAAAGTTTCCTAAGAATAATACCACTCACATTTCACGAAAGATCTGCATCATCCAGACTAATCAAATCTCCCCTAATGTACCTAAAAGACGTAAGCATGCTTTCATGAGCAACAAAATCCTCAAATGACATTCTAACCACTTCAGTAATAAGCATGGAAGATGATTGGGTGACATTCCATCCATTCTTGAGGGAAGAAAGATCCATATAGTAGATGACTTGATATAAAATGTTAAATAGTGGACCCAAAAAAAACAATTAGGAGGAACAGCATTCACAATTTTCTCAAAGGTAGTAAGAAGAAGATCCATGCAAGCTTTCAACCATTCAACCTTACCTTGAAACAACGAACTTAATAAAGAATTTCCTTGAAGATTAGCAAGGTCCACATAGGAAAGTGACGGAACCACAAGAGCCCTTGGATATGAGTGTGAAACGGGATGAGGGCTAACAATGTTTGAAGTTCTTGAATCTATCTAGCTTGATCACCATTAGAAGCTCTAGAATACCACAACTCAACATCCTAAGTAGCCAATTGGACTTTAAAGTCTAGACCTACTTTGGTAAGAGTATTACATTCAATAGTTAAAGAGGCTATTTGAGTGTGACCAACAACAATCTGTGCTTGTAAAGAAGTTGACTCAACCTTTGGAGCTTCCAATAGTTGGGTAGACTCTTGCATCTTGCAACTAACATTAGTAAGGGTCTCTTGAGTTGAGCTCAATTGACTCAAAGCATTACCTAGATTAATGTGAATATCATTAGTGGACTAGCATATTTTAACATAAATGGAAGAGTACAATTGTTGAAGATAAGCTATCACTGTCAACTTAGCAAAAGACTGAATATCCGAGCATAGAAATGGAATATAGTCAATAGCCACAATGCAACAAAGGAAAAGAGGTGTCACATCAACTGTATCCTCACGCTATGCTAAAAATAATTTTTTGATAAGTAAGAAAGTAGAAATGGAATTTCCTAATGTGGATGGTAAAGAAATACAAGGAGTTGCAAGTGCTGAAATTGAGGTGTTCTTTAAGCATTTAAAATGATGGATTGCCAAGTGAGGTGGAGGATCATGAATAGTAACCACTTGAGCAACATCAAGACTCAAGAGATGTTGCAAAAGAGTCAGGAAACTAGAGTAAGCACACCTTTAGAAGGAGCAATGAATATAAGAAGGGCATACAAATATGAACCATATGTGACTTTGGTAAGATTGCCTCTAGTCACTTTCATGAAGTGTTGGTCCATCTTAGAATAGAGGTATGCACTCCAATTAGCCACATGGCCCTTTAAGACCATGCAAGATGTAGAATAACTTCTTGGATAGATAGTGGCTAGGAGTTTTCATAGGTTTGAACCTAACTAACACAATTTTTTCTGTAAAGGAGCCACCATGGATGAGATATGATTGGGTTATAAACCTTAAGAAGAAAATGACAATTAAAAATCCCTAAAACAATCATGGATTATGAACCAATGAGTTAAGGTAACTCAAACTTCGTGCCATGACTGACAAGGATTCTAAATGTAAGGTTTCTCAATTAATAAATTAGAAGTGCATTTAGCATAATGCATGCACATTTGTATTGGTGGGTTGATTTTAATAGTTAATTGGTGTGTGTAGCATGGAGGCGCATGCAAATGTACACAATGGTTCCTTGGAAAAGTAATTAAAAAGTGTATTTAGCACCAATACATGTGCAATAGTATCTATGGTTCATTTTAACAAACAAAAGTTTGTTGTGAGTGTTGGGAAAAAGGAATAGGAGAAAACTTGGATCTGTGCATGGATGCACGATGGCAACCAAGGAAGAATCTAGGTGCAGTCGCATCTACAAGTACACAAAATCCAATAAAATCAATCTATGGATAGGGTGGTGGGTTTTTTGGGTTTTCTTTTTAATTTTTTTTCTTTTCAGTAAGTGTGGCATTCTTCTTTGTTTGGTTTTTCTTTTGAAGAAATTGATTGGTATTTGACAGATGCATGGGCATATGTGGTGATTGGTGGTTTGTTTTTATTTGGTTGTTAGTTTAATTTGTGAATTTTAATGTGTGTGTATGTATTTTTTCTTTTCTTTTTGGGATTTTCCCTTTTTTTTGTGGTTTGTGGGTTTTGCTATTTTATTTTATTTTTTTAAGTTTTTATTTTTTATTTTCTGTGTTGATTGATTAGGGAGGGACAGTCACATTGTGTTTGTTTAGGGGTAACACATGGAAGGGGTGGACATAGGGATTATGAGGGGGGGAATAGTTTGGAAGGTTCAAATCCAATTTATGCATGTATGAAGCCTTATTTTGGGTCAAAAATACATTGTTTTGAGCTTGGATTGTTGTATAGAAAACATCGATTCTTTTGGGCTAAATCAAATTGGGTTATCTCTAAGCTATAGACTCAAAACTATTTTCTGAAAGTGATTGTATATGTTGTATTGAATCTGAGCCAACACTTGAAAATAATAAATACAAACTCTAGTTGGGTTCTTGTATATTCCATGTGTTTCAATTGTTTTAAGTGTTTCTTGCCTTCTTCTTCTATGGATTCTCTTGCTTTTCTTTTGTAAGCTCTTCTTGTAAGAACCTTGACAATTTTAGGCCACACACAACAAATCTCTCAACAACATGGTCTCAAGGTTTCCCATATCCTCCACTACATACTCAATTGTAGTAGGGATTATTGTCATTGCAATGGTTTTTGACCTAAAGATGTAGCTTCAAATGGGGAGGATGTCATTACAAGGGAGGATTCTCTTGCTTTTCTTTTGTAAGCTCTTCTTGTAAGAACCTTGACAATTTTAGGCCACACACGACAAATCTCTCAACAACATGATCTCAAGGTTTCCCATATCCTCCACTACATACTCAATTGTAGTAGGGATTATTGTCATTGCAATGGTTTTTGACCTAAAGATGTAGCTTCAAATGGGGAGGATGAGTCATTACAAGGGGAGGATATTCCCACTAATGATGTGTGTTTGTTTGATTGCAATCAACTTCTTGATTCTCCCATATTTTCAGATGGCATAGAAACCCCTTAACTTTTCCCTTCACCACTAACCTCCCCTCTACCCCTCCACATTCCCTTTTTCCCATTCCTATGGTAGTATTGGTAGTAGTGGCAATGTGGATCACATATCTAAAATTCTACTATTTCTATAATAAAAGACAATTCAATACCCAAGGCATGTTAATCATCAACTCAAAGATTCTAGCATAACCCCTAAAACGTAAAGTTCTTTGTCAATCTTAATCTACAAACTTATGATTCAAAATTCAATTAAGGGTAATTTGTTCTTAGGTAAACATTTTAATATAGGGACATAATCATAAACTCAATTGAACCTACCTACAATGTCAAAAATGTTATTTTAAAATTGCTGTGAGGATCTTATGTACGAGCAACCCTTGTGTTGTCAACTTATAATATTAATTCAAGAATACATTACAAATTTTTATTTTAAAAATGTAAAATAAAATAATCAATGAGAGCATAAGGTGGACAACAAAACCAAGTTTCGAGAAATAAAAATAATTATGAGAAGTTATGGGGCATTGCCAAATTATAAAAACTCATTATAAATGTCTTGGGACATTTACTCATATCCAAAATATCACATCGATGACCTACACATCCAACAATTTGATCAAATGTATGGCTTGAATAGTCTTGCTTATTAGGTCAATCGACACAAAAGGAGGTAGTGTTTGAAACTACTCTTTAGGACAATGCCCATACATGGTTAGCAAATGATTTGAAAGACCGTTTTTCAACCTATAATGGTATCAAAGCTCTCTTGAGGTGTTTGTTAGGTGAAGACCATACTACAAATATGAATTGCTTGCAAACGTTGAGTAGGGTTTCAAGGATGTGTGCCATGTCCCTATTTTTCAAAGGTAATAATTTTCTTTACCACTCAAAGTGTCCATATCTATCAAAGCTCTAGTTTAAACAATGTTTTAAAGTTTTTAGCATTCTAAAAGAATAGACAACTCAATATCCAAGGCATGCCTTGTTTCACTTAAACATGATAATTCAAGGTATTTAACTAAAATATTTTGGCACTATTGATGGGTAAGCTTATGACTTCAAAATTGAGTTAAGGGCAATTAGATCTTAGGTAAAAATCTAATGTAGGATAGAACCATCAACTCAATTGATCCTACCTACAACATCCAAAAAATTATTCTAAAATTTATATGAGGATCCTAAGTAGGGGAAGCCCTAAGATTGTCAACTTCAAATATTTATCTATGAGTAAGTTATGAAAAACTATTTTTCACTGCAAAAGAAAAACAACAATTTCTAATGGGATCATAACCTATACAAACCCTAGGTTTCAACCACTCAAAATATTATGAGAAATTTCCACAATTATAAATGGTAAAAACTCACTAAATTGATCATCGATATCTCATAACATATACTTGGATTTAAAATTAGTTAAATTGGTGACTCACACATATAACAATTTGATAAAATGTGTGGCTTGAATAGTCTTGGTTAGATCAATTAAAACAAAAGAGAGGTAATTTTTGAATCGACTCTATAGGGAAATTGTCTAGAAGACCACTTTTCAACCTATGATGGTGTCAAACTAGCTCTCTATGGTGTTCACGAAGGGAAGACTCCATAATTGGTGGAATTATTCACAATGCTAGAGTAGGGTTTCAAGGATGTGTGCAATGTCCCTACTTTTCAAAGGTAAAAATGTTTCTTTTATAGTCAAAGTATCCATACCTATCAAAGCTTCAATTTACCTAAATAAACTTTCACAAGTCCCTAGCTTTCTAAAAGAAGAGACAATATCTAAGTCATATCTTGTTTCATAAAAGGCAAAATTTAGGGTATCAATTAAAAGACTTCGAATGTTGTTATTATTTAATATTATGAAAATAAGACATTAGCTATTGAT
Organism: Lygodium microphyllum; assembly: GCF_053477565.2. NCBI lineage: Eukaryota > Viridiplantae > Streptophyta > Polypodiopsida > Schizaeales > Lygodiaceae > Lygodium > Lygodium microphyllum. Next base: position 141,717,929 of record NC_141148.1, read on the forward strand.
TTATATTGTTAATTTATTCATTTCATGATAGTAATTTATTACACATGTATATGTCTAGCATTGGTCGCATTGTGCTAGGCAACTAGGCATGTAATTAATGCATTTCGTGTGTTTGGTGAGTAGATTATTAGTAGTTGTAGTAGTGCAAATGCAATATTTTTTATATTTACCAATGAAGCACTTTGGTATGCGGGCTATTATTTTGGATGCCATTGATATGTGTACTTATTTGTGCACTTACATATGAATTTATTTATTATTTTTTATAACATTTATATTATGGCATTAGAGCAAGTCGATTCTTTTTTATAAGATTAGAAATATGTTTTAGGCTTTATTAGCAAAAGCAAATTGTTTAAGCAAGGATAGCAAAAATCCCAAAAGAATTATTTTCATGTTTTTTAATCACATAAAATAAAGAAATACAAATCATTGAATGCTCATGCATGAGGAAAGTTGTACCCATTCTCTTGTCATGCACTCGTCTCTCTTATTCCCTTATTTAGTGCAGATGGATAGCATTGGTATCAAGGTACAAGGTGATTAGGCAAACCATCAATTTCACATGCATAGAAGACTTGATCATTATCATTAGGCATCAACCTTTTGTGTATTTAATCTTGGCATTATATAGTGGATATGGTTTCAAAAGTCACCTTCTTTGCAATTCACAACATGCAGACACCCCTCATGTAGCCTAAAAACAGCCGAATCTCTACAAATCACCAACTTAAATCACTTTGAATCATGGTTTGTAGGTGATTTTGCACCATCTACAAAACTAGCATTGGTAGTGGCTATCAATGTAAAAGTACCCTACCATGGCCTCTAAACCACTTCTTAGTTTCCTCCTCACTATTATTCACTAGCTACTATTGGATCGATGATGCAAATTTGTCTTGTTGGAAACTCACATAAAAACACAAGGGGTATTTTAAAGTTTAGACTTTTTATGGCTTACTTTTTAAGCCTTAGCTCAAGGCTTTATTTTTAAAAACTCTTACATGGCTAGTCCTACATGGATCTTGAATTGAAAACACAATGTGTACCCATGCAACAAGTCACTATTATATGAAAAATAGAAAAATGCTTCTAAAATCCATAAAATGAATCCAATTGATAATATCTTATTTTCATAGAATTAAATATCATAAAAACACTACCTTAGAAGGGTAAAGTTGTTCCTCAATCTTAATCTAGAAACTCATGAATTTCAAAATCAACTAGCCCTTAGGTCATAATTTTAATATAGGGGCAAAATCCTCAACTCAATTGCACCTACCTACTACAAAATACAAAATGCCAATTTCAAATTTATGTGAGAATATTAAGCAAGAGAAACCCTAGGTTGTTAGCTTAGAATATCACTGCAAATGAGTTATAGTAAGTACTTTTAATATGAAAGAAAAACTAAAATTATCTATGAGATCATAAGCTAGACAAACCTTGGGTTTTGACCAATCAAAATGTGATTGTTAGACATAGATGAATTAAAAAACCTTGCTAAAATGGTTATTTGATATCTCACAAGATATACATATATACCAATCCAATAATTTGATAAAATGTATAGCTTAAAATAGTCTCATTAGATCATTTAGCACAAAAGGAGGTAGCATTTAAATATACTCTTGGAGAAACTATCTACAAGATCACTTTACAATATTTGACAGTGATAAAAGGTTTCTTTGTGGCATTCATAAAGAGAAAATCATTATGCAAATGATATCTCTCTTATTGTGAGTTGCATGATCTAAAACCTAGAGGAGTCACTTATTAGTCGAACGAAACTCAAGTCCATGCATAACACCATCTAGTCCCCCCTTGGGAAATGGTAGACTTAGATAGGTATGAAAATTCCAATCCTACTAGTCCCCCCTTGGGAAATTGTAAACTTAGATAGGTATGAAAATTCCAATCCTACTTCATAAGAAAAGTGCGAGATGGTCAACCATAACAATTGTCCAATGCCACCTAAGAAGAGTTACTTCACAACCAAACAAAAGTGAGAGTGGACTAACACCACCTATAAGAAATCATCTAAACAATGTGTGTTTAAAGGATATTAATAAATACCTTTTTTTTACATGCTATAAGGCCTTAAAATGATCCCTTTTACTTTACTAAACTTATGATTTTTTTTCAAATTGTGATTAAAAGCCCCTTTTGTAAATATAATCCTATAAATTTTACTAAATGTAATACCCTTTCTTTTGAACTCACATGGTATCTTACATGTTCTATAAGGTGGACTCTCGAGGACTTCACTCTAGTCCCCTAAAATGATGTTAAGCTAGTTCTATCCTACCACCTTGGGGGGTCATGTTTTAACATCTCTATCTAGTATTTAGGAAAGTTAGCCAACTTATTAGGTCCATTCAGGATAGCGGTTGTCCATATACCTCAGGCCAGTTTCCTCAATGGGTTTGTTTTCGCTATCTAATTAACTAAGGTATGCTATCACACTATTTGAACATATAAAAAGAGCTTCCTTTTATTAATATGTTATACAAAGTTTGTTAACACAATCTTCAAGCACATAATAGATACTACAAAAAATTGTAATTCATGTTTATTATATAGTTTATATAAAACCATTACTCTTGCAAGAGTGGCCAAAAATTGACCACCGAGTCTAGGATAGGACTTTCCAATCCCCCCAAAAGGTTTGATTGTATATAATCACACTCCTTCCATGGTCATAGGGAATTTATGAGCTCAAAGCCCCACTAAGCTTCCATAATACAAAGGCACTTAGCACTCAACCATTTTCCCTATCACATGCTCGAGTGATTATAAAATAAAACACCTAGCTACTACAAGAGTGTAGGATCCTCACCCTACAAGGTGAGCTTATTGGGTATTCCACAAGATGCTAATGTACATTCGTGTGGAAATTCCAACACCACTATAACATCTTTTCCATCCAACTATCATAAGCATGGATTTGTAGTATGTAATAACTATCCATATTTAGAATGCAAAGATCGTCACACAAAACATTGCTTTTTAAACTCTTTATAACGATGCCATACATGAAATTACCCTTTCTTTTATATCGTTTTATATTCTTTAAAAGTAAATATTCATCTAAAGTTTGTTATGATATTTCTCAAGTTTTATCAAGTTAATTTCAACTAGTATAATATTTAGAGCCAAAATACCAAGTCTACGTGCATTTTAAGCACCCATGTGGGTTTATTGCTATATTCTTTTTGCTAATATACATATGACGATGTGTATAATTTAAAGATGGAAAAATGAGAAATTAAAGTGATATTTGATGTAAAATTATTTGACCATAATTCATCCTAACATGTTCATCCTCACTCGACCACCATCAGTCATTGCATGGAACCATTGTGACTTTGGGCAACGTGCAATCATTGTTGTCCTAGGTTGTGTGAATTCTATGGCCTCTTTGGGTTACACTTTAGCCTTAGGATGCACCTTAGCTTCAACAATGGGCTTGTTGATGATGGGAGCATAAACATTTTCCCTACATCTCTTTGGGACTATTGAAATAGTCTTCAGGATGTGACTTATAGGTATAGGTGTGAATGGTCTCCAAACTTAGGAATCCTATTGCTCCAGGCATGGTAGAGGCACAAAAGCATGATTGAATTTTTCAAAGTTAATCTAGAGTCATTTCAGTATTAAATCACCTAATGGGGTTCGTAGGCAAATACATGGGGCTTAAGTAAGTGGTTTGTAGGGTGGAATAGGTGTAAAGATGCTTGAGGACTAATTTAGCATGAGATGCTTAGTTGATATGAAAGGTTAAATAGCCAAAAAGAGGACACCATGTTTCAAGATGCTTGAGGATGCTATGCGTGATCATTCTACCTCGTCATGAATGGCTAATACCATAGGAATCCTTCCAATCTCAACGTCTTGTACCTTTGAGGGTTCATCCTATCTCATAGTTTGGAGAATCCATAGTTTCTTTCTTAAAATGGAAGCTTTGTATAGATGTTTTTTTTTGGGGGGGGCAAGGGGGTAGCAACATGCTTTTTCCCTTTCTTTTCTTAAGAAACACAAGCAGTCTATTTAGAGTATGCCTTTGTTAAGTGTGCCTTCTCTCCTAGAAAAGCTAATTCTTTTTAGGCTCTTTATAATCACCCAAAAGCTATACTTGAAAATTTTTTCCACTTGCATTTTATTTTTCCTTGTCCCATTATTTTTATGCACAAAAAACGCTTTTCTTTCTATTTCTTGCAATTAGACCTAGTGCACTCTTGGTGTCAAATTTACATGCTATAAAATTATAGAGTGACTAATTTTTTGAGAGGAGCATATGTAATTGGAATTTTTATTTTTTATGTTAAGTGAACCATTTAAAAATGTTTAGAATTTCTCATATTTGAACGGTACAAGTTAAATTTAATTAATCATGTTTGTGTCGAACAACATGGACATATGCTTCATCTTAACACCGTTAAATAAATTTTACACATTAATATAATTGATTTGAAATCCTCACCATTTTATTAATAGCAGCTATGTAATGGAGACATTACATTCTCTCTTCCTTGTTGGAGAAATTGGAATGTTCTCATCTCAATAGAAACTAAGGGTATTCTTTCAAAAGAGTAGCCTCCTCAACCCAAGTTACATCTTCTTCAAGATAATCCTTCCATAATGGAAGGTATTCTCTTAGGATTCAACTCCTCATATACTATTCTCTTGTCTCAAGGATTCTTTCTATGGCACTGCTACCTACTTGGAATGGGGTAAGGAGAAATTTAGGGTATTTGTAGGTGCAATGAAGGTTCTTTGTGGAGCCTCAAGGGCTATTATCATTCGACACAAATCCTATGCATTTTCGGTTTTCTGACATTGAGCAGTCCAATTGGAGGCCATGAGATTTTTATGTGGGTTCCTTATGGTAATTCAGTGAGGTATCTTGGTTTTCATATGGGTATTGATATCATATTCCAAGAGAAACAACTAGCACCCTTACTTTTGAACATAAAGAAGACGCTATTATATTGGAGCACTACAAGATTAAATGATTAGCATGGAGGATGGTAATGGCCAACTAGGTCCAACTAGCTACCATGTGGTATATTACCCATTACTAAGATTTCTCCAGGTCATGCATTGGACAAATGAAGCATCTCATCAAGAACTTCATTTTATTAGCTAGAGATGGTAGTCTTGTGAGGACTAATGTAGCTTGGGATGTCATTATTTAGTCCACATGTAGGGGTAGTTTGAAGATCATTCACCTAGACAATTAGAGGAGACTGCTAATGGTGCAGCTTATTATGAGGATCATTCTTTTGGGCTAGGAGCCATGGAAAAAGTTATTGTTGTGGAGATTAGAGACTATTGTTCCTATTCATGGAGGGCCTAGCTAAGTATCCATTCGATTTGGAGAAGGCTTTGAGGTCAGATTTACTGCAACCATTACATGGACTTGGAGATGAATATCTACAAGACTTCACCAACTTAAGGTAGCCATTATTGTAGAGAAGTTGAGGTAGGTACTACTCTTCAATCAACCACTCATGACAAAGGGTTCGGCTTTCATAGATATATTTTTCCTTGAGTTAGATGTGGGGAGCCAAAGGAAACAGATTAGACATGACATTCGGGATTGCCCTAGATTTAGGAGGTTTCGACAAGCCTCCAAACCAATTTGCCCCTTAGTTTGCTTTGGGATTCACTTTCTCTCTGCTCCTTAAAAGACAAATTCAGCCCTAAATTTGATATTGGAATTCCTGAATTTTAACTCTTGGAATTCAAGTCCTAGACCCTCAATTCTAAGCATGCATCCAAAGGAGGCCGTTAAAACCCTAATCTCTATTGTAAATTAGGACTCACAATAAAAATTGACTAAAATACATTTCTTTGATTACTCAAACCACTGGAAAATGCTAACATAATTTAAGAGATGGCTAGGGGATAAGAGAGAATACTGTAGAGAGAAATTTTAAAGTTTCATCGCGAGACACATTGAAAAGCTATTGCTGCCCTAGTCAAATAGCCATGGAAGCTGTCACCTACAACTCAAGACCACCACAAAGACTACTGACCCCTCTTCTATGATGTCATCTGCACCAGAAGGACCTTGGGCTAATGTTACCTACTCTTGGAAGACTTCAAACTACTATCACATGATATACGACTCATCCCTAGAGGCTGTAAATCACATCAGCAACCTCTCCTTGCTCTCTAATAGCCTCCTCCTCTCTCACAATGACTAGAATAGACTTCCACCAACCCCTAAAAACATTTTTTCCACTTAGCTAATATCAATTTTTTGAAGATTGAAAATTTAAATTAGTTCAAAATCAAATAGTTCTAATAAACGAAAGGGAAGGAAGTAACATGTTCATGAAGAAAGGGCCATGAAAGTAAATATTTTCTTACAAGCAAAAGAGGAGAAAAAGTAGATTTTTCATGAATAAAAAAGGAAATGCAATTCATTATGAAAATGAAAGGAAATTCTCTTATTTAAAAAAAAAAAACATTTGCATACCCTATCTCATCACCAAACCAAGAGCATGTATACACATCCTAACCCAAAAGCCATACTTGATTAATATGGATACAAGGATATGATTTTTGAATCTAGACAACTAAGGCATCTCAAGTGATTCATGTAAATATAAATCTCCATATTGGATTTTTATATACTCATGCTCTTCAAAAGATTGTGAAATTGTATGCAATATGAGCTATACTTTATAAGTGTATTGTGATATTTGTAGTAGAGTCATATGTATCATTTTGGATTAAAAGAAAATATTTGGATGTAATGATTAATATCACCATACATATAATATAAAATTAAGAATCTCATAAATAAAAAAATGTGTTTACATACTCTTTCTCTAATGCACATAGCTTACTTTGCAACACTGCAATTATAAAGCTTCTACTACAAATAGATTTTATTTTTTAAGTGATGTAATTTGTTATTTTGAAACTTAAACTTTTGTGATAAAATTAAAAAGCTTTGAATAAGATTTTGGAAGGGAGAAAATTGAAAGAAATTTTCTCAATTGTATAACACTAGAGTGTCTTAGAATATTCTTAAAAACATTAAGAGTATTCTTTATAGAGAAAATAATGATTCTATCAATAAATCATTGTAGAACAAAAGCACTCTTAAGGTAAATTACAAAAACAATCCTATAAATGACATATAGAATAAAGAATGCACAAAAAGGGGGGAAGCCTATTATAAGGCGTGAAGGAGGTCTATAGTACTAGACCATGTTGATTGACAATGGATGGAAGTGTTAGAATTGTAGATTTTGAGAAAACCTATTTTCTCATAGTTTTTGATTCACCATGTATCCGTGTTCATCCCCCAAAGAGTCAGCACAATCTTTGTCCAAATCTTAGAGTCTCTCTACAATGGGTATGTCCAATAGATCTATAGTAGGGCTACATCTAATAGTCCAAGCATACCAAGCAATGATGCCGGCTATAAGCTCCCATATGATATTGCCTTTGAGTCTATATTATATGTGGAAAATCTAGCGTGTTAATCCTACTCAAATGCTACTCTTTAGAGGGGATAGAGGTATGAATCCTCTATATATCCTTATATCCATAGGATGGGTCTCTACCGATGAAACCATCACCCAAGTTACAACCGAAAATTCTAATGTGCCATGAAACACCATCCCTAGGGCTACCCTCCATACCTATTGCAATCTTAATTGAAGGATAGTTTCAAATTTTTATTTTGTAATTTAACGATATATTAAGAAACTTAAAGATATGGAAGATCATAAATATTTTATGAGGAGTCTTTACGGTATATTTACGCCTAATATCAACATATCCATGTGCTCTCTTACCCTACATCTAAGCCCATGCACTAAAATCATATTCCATGATAGACATACAGTTTAAGGAGTAATGGTTCTACACTCGTTAAGGACTAAAGGGTCATTGCTCTTAAATAGACTTTGAGTATAGTCTAACCAACCCTCATAGAATCTCACATACTACCTTTTCTAATATACATGTCAATATGGGTGCTAATGTGTCATGAACATGTGAAATGTTCCATCACCAAACTATCCTCAACTTGTGCTCTCCCATTCTATAGTTTACATTTCCCATCTCTAATCGTCTTTCTTGAGAAAGGCCATTGTGTTACTATACAAGCATGTGGGAGTTACATGGGTGACTATCATGCCACATTAAATAATTGTTTACCATATTTAAGCAAAGCATCTAATGATGTACTTCCTATCAATTGGAGTGATGCTATCATCTGGTCCTCTGTACTTGTCTCTCGCTTATTCGCTATATCAACATATTGTTCACAGGCGTATTTTATTTAGTAACTTACTTTAATCCACAACATATATTCACTGTATATTCTACAAGTGTATATCGCTCACTGACATTTCGATAATACAATTAACCTGTGCAGTACACACTCTCTTTATATCTTGCAAGTGTATATTGCTCACTTCTGTATTTAATGTTTATTCAATCACCACAACCGCATTCACTACATCAAACAAAGGTCACACCATGCATCGGAGAGTAGTCTCGCATTGCATCTGATAGAAGCCACGCGATGGCAACAACCAAGTGGTCACAAGCATCATGCCATGACACCGGTCACGAGCATCATGCAATGGCCACTCCCAACAGTATTCGCGTAGTATTGCGCCTTCGTATCACTCTTGCAATTGTCACGTCTGCATTCGCATCACTCCCGAGTCCTGCATGCATGTCACTGCTACAGTTGTGTCCGGGAGTTGTGTTCGGTGTTGGTTTTTGGAAACCCCAAATTTGTCGAATCCGCGCATGTCCCGGTGGTTTCTCACTTTCTACACTCTGGCGGATGTTGGCATGATTGGACTGTCCGTAATGCTCTCATTTTCTATTCTCGTTCCGGCATGCATAGCGATATCGATTGTTTGCGAGGTCTCCTTGAATGGTCGCTGAGCAGCATTGAGTATGCGGGGATCATCTAGCTCCCTAGCATGCTGCCATCACTGTGTGACATGTAGTAGTCGACATTCAAAAGGCTCGATAATTTAAAGGCATTTCCTTTTCACTGTGGGTTTTTAGAAGCTTTGGATATCCATTTGAAAATGTGAGGACCGATACTTTCCAAAAATCAAAATTTCACCACGGAAACTATGAGCATGGGAGGAATGTCCATCAATCAAGATAGACTGGCTTGATAATATCTTGACACTTAATCAGTCCCCCTTGAGATGCCCCAAACATTTGAATAGGGCAGACTACTTATAACCAACAACAAACCTTGACCCAAAAGGCATGTTGCTTTTTTAGCTTAGCCTTCTCCTCTCACATATCAGGAAAAGGTCATCACCTCCTTAAGGCTGTTGAACTGTATAACAGCTTCCCATTGACTAGAGCCCTCTCGAGCATCCTGTGTCAACAACTCAGACTGAGCAATCAACGCTTGTGCTCACCAAATGCACACTTCATCAAATATCCTTCCATCATTAGCCCATCAGGCCTTATCCTCTAGGGATCATCCCCATCACTGTCTGTATCCTGTATGCATATGAATTCATCCAGTTTCCTCTTTTTGTTGGCTTTCTGCCGCTTCTGACTTGCAGCACTAATGCCAGCACTCTCATCACGTCTTACTTCTGAGCTCTGAGTCAAAGTTGAGCCTTTTGGTGAAACCCAGCTCCCGGCCTTTACTTGGCTATCTGGATCTTTGGTTGTGTAGGTCCTAATTGTCTCCAGAATTTCTTTCCCAAACTGTTCTGCTTTTCTTTTTCCTAACAACTCTTGTATCTGCCAAAAAAAGATGTTCCTCAAGTATTAGACCTTAAAAATGCTAGTCTGAAACAAACGTGTTAAACCGAGGTATTTTCTTGCTTCACAGCAAGCAAATGCAGATTACATGGTGCACGATGAGACTCAGTTTCAACAAAGCAAGCAAAGACACACAATTTTCAGGGTGAATAAACAAATTTGAATGCTTCACAACTGTGCACTGATCACTGCAGCTGCTACGAGCTACCTACATTGGTACAGAAATTCGGCCAAGTTTACATGGCAGGAAATTTGCCCACTTTCCACGTGGCTAAAAGTTGATTCCTGGTGGTGCCTGTCAGATGTGGTCTGGTTTGGATATCATTGGGGCAGACATCTGATTCTCCTAAGATGCATGGAGTCTGGCCATACTGAATGTACTATCATGCATTGGCAACGAAATTCACTCTTACACAACCATGGACAGTTTTGCTTGTAAACTATATCCTGTGTGATCACTACAGCACATGGGTATTGGAAGCTGGGATTATATTGAAGAAGTTCAAAAGGATAATTCTGGGCTGTCTTCGTAACAAAGTTATTGAATTACACAAACAGGGTATTACCAAATCCGAGTGAAACACTCCCCTCATCTGCTGGTGATGCATGCTCCTCTTCTCGGCCCCCAATGTTTCCTTCCATCCTGTTTCAACTGACAGCTCAGTTTCCCACACTGCCTTCAGTAGCAAACACGCAGCAGTTCCTTGTTAAAACTATCCCAAACAATATAACTGGTCCCTCATTTCTACGTAAAAGGACTCCCTTGTAGCCCCCACCATTTCTTTTCTAGCAAAGATGTTTCCTGGAGTCCTGTTCTCCTCCCTGAGTTGAGTTGCAGATCCACAACAGGATATCCAGCTTGAAGGTGACTTGCCTAGGATATCGGATCATCAAGGAAGGTGACTTGCCTAGGATGTAGGATCGTCAAGGAATGTCCACCTTTTTGCCTTCTCAAACACGAAATTCAGGTATGTGCTCTGAAGTGTCAATGGTCCCTTTGGGAAGAACATGCTTCTTAAAACGATAGGAAATCCTCCTACAATGAATCGTGCTTGTCAATGGAGGAAATCAGGTCAAAGATCTCTTGTAATGGTTGCCGTACGCTGACTGGCTTGTCCTAATGGCTCAACTTGGTCCTGGAACCCTTAGACTTTCATAGGAAATCTGTGTGCCAATTCACCACAATTGAAGGGTAGGTTGTAGAATTGGGTCTGAGGGGATAATAGCACTGGGAGAATATTCTCAGCTCTCTTAGTCCATACCTCATGGATGTCTCCAAAACTAAACAGAGGTTCCCTTTTATGAAAGGCATGTCACCAAAGTGCCCATCTTGCAGTATCAACACAAAACAAAACAGGATCAAATAAAAGCCATGTGGAACCAAAACATGAGTTTTGATGATCTTGTATAGATGCTAGACACAAGATGCAATCTCACCATGCTCTAATGGCTGCCAAGCTGATGCTAGATTTCCAGACAGAAATGTTTTGACCCTACGATCCTAGGTTTGGACTTTCCAGACAGAAATGTTTCCACCCTAGGATCCTAGGTTAGGACATTGCAGCCCAAAATGCAAGCATGCACCACTTCAAATGAACGCTAGAATCAAAACACAGTATCAAAATGCAGCATTTGTGGCAATTAATAACTCATACAAGATGACATACACGACTTCACATGAATGCTAGAATCAAAACACAATATCAAAATGCAGCCTTCGTGGCAAGCAATAACTCGTGCAAGATGACATACACCACTCCAGAAGCATAAAATGTAACACATTTAAAAATATTCAAACTTACTTGAGCTATTGAAGAAGGCTTTTGTACACACAACTGTGCAATCTGTTGAGAGGATAGAATCGCATATGGGTAGACTTCATTATATCTTTGTGCCAAGTCCTCACGTAAACTGTCGAGTACCCGTGCCAGACCGGAATCAAGAATATCCTGCAATGCTTTTCCTACATGAATCCTATTTGATTTGTTGGCTTGTACTTCTTGTTTTAATTCGAGTGTAACCTTTCTTTTTCCTGTGACATGAGAACATGATCAGTGTCTTGTTTTGATGTGATGATTATGACTAAGGTGCTATTTAATAGAGTTCCCTATTCAAGTGATTTTTAAGCGAGTGTAAGTCCTGTGAATGGAATTTTGTAATGTTTTTACTTCGTGATGACCATCACTGATGGCCATTTTTCAATGGAATTTCCTCTCTTGGAATAAACAAACTCTAAACTTTCAAATCCAGAAACATTCACTCTTGATCTAGATCAAATATACACAAAATGTCACACTCACTGATTATTTCTATCATGAAGGTTCCAACCCCACTACTTTTTTCATCTGGAGGAGACATGGCTGAACATGCTCAGATGCTGTACATACAAAGAGACATGGCCCACCACCCTCTGCGCCCCCCCAATCCAACGCCCCAGCGCCCCCCACACCCCCGTGCTGTCCCCTGTCTCCTTCACCCTGCAGCTTCAAGCCCCTCCCCCACGCGGCTCTAGTCTGACGACATCATTCCTGGCACCCGGTGCCTCCATCATCGTCAGAAAACAAAAACCACCCCCCCACACCCTCGTTGCTCCCTCCATTTGCAGCAACACTCCCGCCCCCCCCCCTCCAGCAGTTCAACAGTGTGATTGGCATGTTCTTAGTAGGGATGCGCAATGGAAACCTCTGGTCAGACGCTAGTGCATTCTGCAAGTGTCCCCCAGTCAAACACCTTGCGCGTCATCCTCTCTGAGGAACGGCTCTTAGCAGTCCATGCCACAGAACTGGAGCGAAAAGAAACAGCGATCTTCGATCAGTCATAGGACACTCCCCATCCAGGGCCCAGCTTCAAGATTGGCTTCACTCCAAGTGTATCCGCATGCCTCATAGCTCCTCTTCTTCATAGCAGCTTCCACACCGAACAGATGCTTGTTCGGTTAGTCACAGGTTTCCCTATGAGTTTACATCTTGCATCTTGGAATGTGAATAGCCTCTACTATAGTGGAGCACGTGATTCCAGGAAGTTGATTGTTCAACAGGAGCTCCAGCCTGCCCTTGCCAGACGGATTGACATCTTACTTCTACAGGAGCACAAGCTCACTTCCGCCCAAGCCCAATGGGTAGGGAAGGTACTCCCAGGCAATTCACACACTTACTAGGAGCACGCCATCGGTGCCTACGACAGGAGTGGAGGCGTATGCACCTCTATTGGCCCGAGTCTCACTGCCTGTGTATGAGACCACGGGACGATAGTGGCAGAGAGGTTTCTATGGATCAGATTGGATATTGGGGACTCGTACCTTGGAGTCCTCAATGTCTATGCCCCTACTGGGGTTAGGGCATGTAGCAGATTCTGGGTGAAGATCGTAGCAGGACTCCCAGAGGTGGACTCTTGGATTGCTGGAGGAGACTTCAACAACCTAGAGGCCTTAGAGGACTAGCAAGGCAGAGGCGGAAACTAGCAGGGCATGGTTGGGGAGGAGCAAGAGGCATGGGAGGTCTTTCTACTAGCAGTAGGAGCACGTGATGCTTGGAGAGACCCAGCTTTCCACAGAAGGGAGAGGTCACTGGACTTCTCTTGGGGATATAGGCGGCTAGGTAGAGTCCTGGTGGATCGGTTGGGGACAGGTTCTATGTGGGAGAGTGGGGATGCTCTCGCGCAGGCCAGGTAGGGCAGTTGGCGGGCTCCACTTTGTCGGATCACTACCCGGTTCTCTGGACACTTGATCCCCCACCATTTGCCCTAGACACACGATCTTGTCGGATCCCTGACTCGATCTATAGGAGGGAAGAGGTTAAGAGACAGATTGAACAGATTTGGACTAGGGAGTGGGGCAAGAGGGACCGGATCGCAAAGGAGGTTGCAGAGGTCCTAGCCCAGTCGAGCAGTAGCTGCCACGAGGCAGCCCTACAGGCTAGGCAATAGAGCTGGGAGGAGGAGAGAGCACTTTGGCGGGACCTAGCAGCCACGCAGAGATTACTACAGGAGGCACCAGGGGATCTCATCCTCCACGCACAGGAGGTGTGTGTTCTGAGTAGGAACATACGTGGTGTGAAGAGTACCTGTCATGAGCAATGTACTGATGCAAGGATGTACCTGTCGTGAGAAGTACTGTATGCTCTTTCTGCAGTGAATGCAATGGACGTACTGACTCAGGAGTACTGAATGAAACACACAGAAGTGACTGTTGCACTGTCCATGCTGACGCAAATGTGCCCAGAAGCCTGACATGCTATGCCAATTGACGTGAATGCAGACCTGAGTAAATATATTGAGATTGCAGATGCCAAGGCACTGAGATTGCAGATGTACTCAGACTGGTATGACATAAATGTACTCAGAATGACATGAATGCAGACCTGGGTGAATGTAGTGATGCACTGACCTGTGGACTAGGCAATGATGCATTGACTTTGGTCATGTCCTGGAGTATGCAGTAATGCAGTAGCTGGGGCTGCGACTTGTATTCTGCAGTGACTCTAAACAGTGTGAAGGCATTTGGGCGTGTGAATGATTACTAGGCTTGCAAAATTTAGTGAGGGGGTTAGGGAAACCTTGAAAATTTGCAGGAATCACAGATATTGCTCTGATTTGACGATTACAAGGTACAAGCTGAGTGGCTTTGCATACAGTGTGAAAGATGGATAATGCAGACAAATGTAAGCATCAAATTGTGGAAAATATTTGGGAGACGAATCTGATCAAGAACTAACACAAATGTCCATGGACTCGCAGCCCCAACACCCTTCGCATTCAAGGCAGTATCAATGGAAAGCATGTTTTTATCCTCGTGGATAGTGGAAGCACTCACAGTTTTGTCAATAAATCAGTCATTGATCGGTTGAAATGCACCCCTATGGCATTACACTATCCCTTGAAGGTCCAAGTAGCAAATGGAGAAGAAGAAATCAACACACATATATATCCTGCAGTTCCCTTATGCTTAGCTGAAAATTATGTGGCACTGGTTAATCTGATTGCCCTAGATATGGGGCCCATTGACGTTGTCCTAGGCTGTGATTGGCTGAAACAATTGGGGAAGATTGCTATGGACTTCTCTCAGCTTTACATGGAGTTTATGATGCATGGACAGCCTATCCACCTAGAGGGAGTTCAAGATCACGCTGATTTTCAGCTCATTACCGCAAAGCAACTCAAACGGGAGTTTAAGAAATGCTCACAAATCTTTGTTTTGCAATTAAATAAGGATAATTCTGATCAGCCCTTTGCAGTATCTAATGATTCAACCTTGCAGGCCTTACTTGAAGAATACAATGACCTATTTCAGATGCGTACATCCCTTCCCCCCAAGAGACAAGTGGACCACCCATTTGACCTAGAGCCCCATTCCAAGTCAGTAAATAAACCCCCCTATAGACTCTCCAAGTGTAAGCGTGAAGAGGTTGCAAAGCAAATCAAGGAGTTGTTAGAGATGGGTTTCATTGAACCGAGTTCTTCCCCCTATGCATCCCCCGTCCTCTTAGTCAAAAAGAAAGATGGCTCCTTTCGCATATGCATTGACTACAGAGACTTGAACAAAATTACAGTGAAGAACTACTACCCCATCCCACGGATTGATGATTTATTGGATGAGTTGAAAGGGGCATGCTTTTTCACTAAGATTGACTTGCGCTCTGGCTACCATCAAATTCGTATGAGGACAGGAGATGAGGTCAAAACGGCCTTCAAGATTGATTGTGGACTCTATCATTTTCTAGTGATACCTTTTGGGTTGACTAATGCCCCCGCCACCTTTCAAAGCCTCATGAACAAAATCCTAAAGCCCTTTCTGTTCAAGTTTGTGCTTGTTTTCTTTGATGATATCCTCATTTACAGCAAGTCATCCACGGAGCACTTGACACACGTTCGGAGGGTGTTTGACATATTGAGAGAGCATCGACTCTTTGCTAAGGAGAGTAAATGCATATTCATGCACACATCTGTGGAGTACTTGGGACACATTGTGAGTAAAAATGGTATACAGACTGACCCGAAGAAGGTGCAATGTGTTAGAGACTGGCTCACTCCGTCCACCACCACTTCTTTGTGTGGCTTCCTTGGTCTCTCTTCATTCTACAAACGCTTCATTAAGCACTATGCCACCATTGCAGCACCTTTGACTGATCGCTTGAAAAAAGGAGTCATTCTTTTGGGATGTCACTGTGGATCAAAGCTTCAAACAGTTAAAGGATGTGCTTACTTCAGCCCCCATCCTTGTTTTCCCTGACTTCTCTAAGTTGTTTACCATTCATTGTGATGCCAGTGGCCGGGGTATTGGTGCAATATTGTTGCAAGAGCATGGTGTGATTGCATTCGAGAGCTGCAAGCTTGATTTGAAGGAGATGCAAATCAATGTATATGACCAAGAGATGTTGGCCATTCTCCATGCCATCAAGAAATGGCACCACTATTTGTATGCCAGTCGCTTCCAAGTAAAAAGCAACCACCGAGTCCTCCAGTACTCCTTAACTCAGTCTACTTTGACTCCTAAGCAAAGGCGATGGGTGGCAACCTTACAGAACTATGACTTTGATATTTTACACACTCAGGGCAAGGATAATATTGTGCCTGATTCACTCTCTCGAATGTGGCATGCAGAGTATCCTCTATCTCAGAATTGCACAGTGATTGGGTTGAAGAGCTTCAAGAGGCTTACTTGTTAGATGATCACTTCAACCACACATTTCAGAAATTAGAGCATGGAGCCCACCCATCACTCCCCTCTGTTTCTCCTTGTTTTTTAAGGCCAAAACCTTCCGAGTGGGGATGGATTGTAACAAGTGGGATACACACCGACTAGGGTTTACACACCCAATCACACTGACTGTGGTATATAAGGTCTAAGAGCCTCAGATTAGGGCAATCAGTTATTATCAAGATCATACTCTTCACCTTCATCTCTAGCTTCCATAGCTTCCTCCTTCCTTCTCTCCTCTTTTCTCTCTTTCTCTCTCTTCTTCTAGTCTTCTTCTTGCTCTCTTTCTCTCTCCTCAACTCTTCTTTTCTCTCCTCTTAGCTTCTTTCATTACAACTATGCTGGCCATGCTAACTGCAGGAAGTCTACTTCAAGATATGTGTTCACGTTCACGGTTGCAGCAGTCTCTTGATATACAAGTTGCAAAAGTGTATTGCATTGTCTACTACAGAGGCAAAGTATGTGACTGCCACTAAGGCCTGCAAAGAGGCTTTATGGCTTTCACATCTAGTGAGAAAGCTTGGTATTACAGAGGCTCCTATCCTCCACTATGACAATCAGAGTGCTATCATGCTAGCATGGAATCTTGTCTTTCACGCAAAGACAAAGCACATATAGGTGAAGTATCACTTTATCAGGGATGTACTTGACAACAAAAGCATTGAGCTTGTCAAGGTACATACTGATGATAACCCTGCAAACCTTCTCACGAAGGGTCTTCTAGCAAAGCGGTTTACTCATTGCGGCCATATGATGGGGATTGGATAGTATATGTGTATTTCAGCTTTGTACATACATAGACTTAGCTTATTCTTTTCTCTACCTTTAGGCACGTTGTCTTTAGGTGAGAGATTGTTGGGAATAAAGGCTCATTGTGCCTTTCTAGTGTTCGGGTGTGAACGCACCCTTACACTCTTGTACTTTATATATTATCTAAACCTAAAAGTGGTACACCTGTCATTGTATCAAATACTGATTGTATCATGCTCACACTCCTGCTACTCACTCTTTTCCATGCTTCTTTTTGCACTCAATCTGCAGTCTTGTTCCTAGCTCACTCAGTCTTGATCCGAGTAGTGCCATCAATGTGGAGCTAATGGTGGCAAGAAGAGCGTCAATGCTGATGAACTCCATCGATAAGAATGCCAACTAGACCCCCTCCCCCCCTCCATATAAAAATCGGATCAAACAGAAGGCTACCAAAGGGCAATGGAAATAAAGAGGCCTTGAATGAATCACTCCTGAAGACTCCGTTCCAGCATGGGTGAGCCAAGCTTGTGACCCAACTAAGGAATGATAGCAAGGAACAATCAAAGGCGCCATAATTTGCATGGGAAAAATAGGGACCAAGGGCTGAGCAGTAGGGGATGGTGGCTTGATGACAAAGAAAAGAGGTTTCTGCATGAAAGAAAGGCCCAAAGTAGACTAGAAACTTGAAGAAACTCCTCACAATCCTAAGAAGGCCCCTTTGAAACACAATCATAGCCACATCACCGATATCGTCCCCCTCTGAAAGGGATGTGAGATACGAGGGAACCACAAGAGGAGATGGTGGGGGATGGGATAGAATCTCTGGGATAAATCATGCACAATAAAAAATGGGTGTCGCAATAGAATGCTGCCTCGAAGAGCCATGCACGATGGAAGAGGAATGGAGCATAGATAGTCCCCCTCTCCTGCCAACCAGTTACAAAAGTGGCTCTTGGAGAAGAATCCTCAACAAAGACAACTGGCTCGGTGAAGACAACATGGATCCCGAATCTAGGAAGGCCATAAACTAAGAGGAGAGAGAAGCCGAAGTTCGAAACATATAGGGTCAACTGCCCTGGAAGAGACAAATATAGGCAAAGCCAAAATCCAACAAACACGGCTTGTAAAGGGCAATAAACAAGCTATCTGGCCAAGGAAGATGTGCTCGGATGCAGAACACAACCTACCTTACAAAATGCAGACTCGAGAGGGCAAACCGCCCAACACTAGTAGAGGCTATCTGGATCCAAAACACAAGGGCTTAAGCATCTATGGATAGTGGCCAACTCAATTTATCATGCAGAGCCCCAAAATGCAGCTCTACACATGGGTGTGGGCTCCAGATGGTAGCAGGGGGATGAGAGAATGAGGAGGGATGGCTGATTATGAAGGATCAATGATGAATAATGAAAATGGGCGGGCAAGAAGCCTATATATAGGCAAACTGGGGCCACAATTGGTAATAAAGTGGCCAGGCCAAAAATATGGGCGCATAGGATAACCAATAGTGCCCAAAAAGAAATGCACTAATGTGCCATCCATCTAAAGTGCCTAAAACACATAAAATGACAGAAAGCGACAATGTTGGAGCTCCTAATGTCATTGTTTGACTGAGATTGAGACTCAAAGGCACGAGATGACCACACAAGACACACCTAACTGCTACCAAGAAGAAGCTGAGGATGCCAATGAGGCAGAAGAGTTGGGCAATGCTGGACAAAAGGCAGCTGCTACATGGCTGACGTAGGGAACAAAGATGGCAGGTTGCAAGCTGAGTAGCGAGTTAGATGGAATGCTACCCTATAGCAATAGGGCAGCAAAGAAACAATTGGATGGCGAGAGGTGAGCAGGGCGGTAGAGGGTGGTGGTAAGGTGCAAAATAGGCAATTGGAGAGGAAAATCAAAGTCATGCTTTTTGGACACGTAGACTATTGGGTAGAGGGGGAAGGAAGAGAGTGTGGCATTGTATGGGCGGGAGTAGATAGGAAGATGGACAAGGGAGTGGCTAGTACAACAGGTTCGAGAGTAGCTAGGGAATTACGTGCAAGCCAGTAATGTTAGGTCATTGGATATTCAACATTTGTTTCTTTTAAGAGTTACTTTTTTTCTTTTATCCCATGTAAATTGTGAGGACAGCAATCATTCATAAGGTGGAAGTGTTACATCCTTGGATAGGTGCTATTACAGGGACGTGAAATTTTAAGATACTTTAACCTTGTTGATAACATTTGATTAAGTTACTAATTAAATGTGCAAGGTTGTTTAGCACATGTGATGCACATGGCAGTTATTTCATGGTAACAGGCCAAGGACCCCGAGGATGCAGTGGGTGCCAAAGGCAAACATTGTAATCAATTATGTCTGACAGGTACTAAGTGGTATCTGGGGTCAGATTTGGTCCTAGACCAATTTATAGGTCACTAATGTCATTGGTGACATTAAAGACTAGGTATTAAATAATTAATGCTAGTCTAAAGATCAATAATTACTTGGAGATACTTGGAAGACAAATTGGCCTAACCAATTTAATTATTAGCTAGTGAAATTAAAATTTTTAGCACTAGAATAATTATTAAATTACTTTTCAAATTAATATTTTGAATATTAATGTGATAAGTTGGATAATGCTAGATAATGGGGATAGAAGGCTGCCACTTAGCAAAACTTGCCCATGCAAGTGGAAAAAACGTTTTTAGGGGCTAGTGGAAGTCTATTCCATTCATTGTGAGAAAAAAGGCTATTAGAGAGCAAGAAGAGGCTACTAATGCAGTTTGCCGCCACCAAGGATGGAGCGCGTGACAACAGCCCAAGGTTCTTTTGGTGCAGGTGACAATATATAGGAGGGGATAGCAGTCTTTCTTGTGATCCTAAGCTGTAGGTAACAACTTCCATGACTATTTGAGCAGGGCAACGACAGTTTTTCAGCATTTCTCGTGATGAAACTTTGAAATTTCTCTCTCTACATCCCCCAATCATCCCTCAAGTTATCTTAGTATTTTCCAACAATTTGAGCCATCAAAGGAAGAGATTTCAATCAATCTCTGCTGTAAACCCTAATTTACCGCAAAGTTAGGGTTTTGATACCTGCCTCCAGATGGTGCTCAGAATTGAGAACCTAGGACTTGAATTCTAGCAATTGAAATTGAGAAATTTTAGGGAGATTCAAGAGGCCAACCAGCCAATATCAGATTTAGGGCTGAATTTGTCTTTCAAGGAGCAAGGTGAAGGCCAATCCCCAAGTACATCAAGGGACAAATTGGTTTGGAGGCTTGCTAGTCAGTTTTGACAGCAAGAGACATTTGGATTAATGGAGGAGATCAGAGGATCTCAATTGTACTCCTTTGATTTGCAATATAAGATAAAGAAATACTGTAAGGGGCGTCAATTTTGGGGCCAACCGGGTGTCCAATATCCAACATTATAAGTGGTAAAGTGTGTATTTTCAATTTATGTGAATTTTATGCTTATTGTAATCGGTGTTAAATCAAGTTATTTACCACTCTATCCAAGAGGAAAGGTTGGTTTCAAGTGCCCACAGCATTGGCCATTCTCCAATGACCGTTTGGTCACTAGGGGCCACTAAGCGTTAATGTTTTTTGAAGATAAGGGCAACAAAACGGCCTTGTAGTGTGAACATACTCAAGGCACTTTAAGTTTAGCAAGGTTAGGCCATAGTTACCTGGAACGGGGAATGGGAACGGGAGCGGGACCCCCTGGAACGGGGGGAACGTCCAAGGTGGGGGAACGGGAACGAGGGGGAACGGCACATATCTTAAGCGCCCCAAATATGCCCTGCATGATCAAGTTGCCCCAAAGAATGTCCCTCTAATTGCCCCAATAGCCCCCAATGCTCCAAATTGACCCAAATGTCCCGAAATTGACTCGATTACCCCCACAGCTCCAAATTGCTCATGAATTGCCCCAATTATTCTAGTTTCCCTTGAAATTAGACAATATAAATGGATGATTACCTTGGAATTGAAAATAGGCTGAAATTTGATTGTGATTTGCAAGAGTTCATAACGCATCAAATTTAAGCTTTGCATGGACTCCTAATTGGCTTGTGGGTTGTCTTGACACTTTGAATATTCAAAAGAGAGAGAGAGAGAGAGAGAGAGAGAGAGAGAGATTAGTGTGTGCACATTAGGCAATGGAGATAGGTGAACATGTAGTAGAAGAAGTGTGATATAAGCAAAAAGAAAAAACGTGGAAAAATGTAAATTTTTGGTCAACAGGCCTGGAATGGCCGTTCCAAACAGGAAACGGCAGGGAACGGCAGGGAACGGCCCAGGGAACGGCCCAGGGAACGTTCCCTGGCCGTTTCACCTCCTCCAAGGATTTGGAACGCGTTAAACCGTTCCTATAGGCCGGAACGGCCGTTCCCTGTTTCTATGGGTTAGGCTCTATGAATGAAACACAAGGCTTATTTGTGCACTTTCATCATGTGATCCCTACAGTTGGATTTAAGACCCTAGGCAACTATACCTGCATAC
The DNA here is from genome assembly GCF_053477565.2 of Lygodium microphyllum. Lineage (NCBI taxonomy): Eukaryota > Viridiplantae > Streptophyta > Polypodiopsida > Schizaeales > Lygodiaceae > Lygodium > Lygodium microphyllum. The sequence goes on from NC_141148.1 coordinate 141,739,646, forward strand.
CTACATTGAAGTGGGTTGATGGTGTAGGATGCCAACTCTTGTTGTATTGACTCTATGGATAAGAAGAGATCCTATTTGCATTATGCCGTCCATGTAGATGCCATGATCCCTCAACTATGTGCTAGTCTTTGAAAACGAACACATGTATTCCTTGATGCTACAAACTATTGTGAGGAACATGGTGCCAACTTAGGGTCTTATAGTCCATGTATGGATGTGACCCCTTTGAAGAGAGCCTTAACCACTATGGCGGCTTGGTTGACGTAGAGAAGGCGACCCCAAGGTTGATATAAGATGATACTCTCTCCAGTATATAGGCTCAGTTGATGAGATGTGGAGTTGAAGTGACAATCCAATTAGCTAAGTTTAAAGATCAAGATCTTGGGCTTCCATCCATAGACACATCTCTCTCTATGCAAAGAGCATGTAGAGCATCGATATGGCATTGGGGTGTGTACTCAACCCTCCACAATGATGTTATGTAGCTTAAAACTTAGTCAAGGGTAGAGTACCCTTCTCTAAAGCTAGCTTGTCCAGCTGCTCTATGCTCATGGCGCTTAGCCCATTTGTTGAGCTCATGCTCGAGAAAAAGCCAAAAGTATTGGTGAAAATATGACCAATCATGCTCGTCATATACTTCTAGGGATCTATGGAATCTTGTGCTTTTTGTATATTGTTGTTGGTTGCCCAAGTGGATGGGAATCACTAACATAGGACTTTATTGGACATGTGCTAGAAGGGTCGCAAGTAAATCCCTCACATGTGAGTACTGCTCAAAAACTAATCCATGATGTCTTGAGCCTTGTCATTCTATAGACAATCAATAGCTGCCCTTACCATGTTGAAGTGCAACAAGGATGAATGGGTAGGGCAAGGTATTGGGAGGTGAGGGAAGGGGACTGATAAAGTGTATGCTAGAGAGAGTGAATATACATATGCCAAACATTTGGCAAGGAAGAAGGCATTGTGTGGTGTACTCTTAAAATCTCCTCCGATCTCCTTGTAGCCTTCACTTAGGGAGAACTAGTAGCATTCCTCTTCACCCTCCCATACTACACCCATTAATTGCATCTAATGACCTTCTTTGCTTTAGTATGGTTGTGTTTTTTTGTCCATTAAGGAAGTCAAGAAATCTCTAGCACTCCAATAATATGTCGAATACACATGCAATTCACATGGGTCTCATCTATGGTTGCATAGCAACCTAGTCAAAAAGTCTCGTGGTTCAAAACACATCAAGACAATTATACTTCTCCCTCCAACCCAAGAACGTAAACAAGTCAAAATGCTTCTAAAGTAAAAGGAATCTAAACAGATAATGAGCCACGGATGCAGTTTTATTCTCATAATTCAAACTTTAGAGGATGACTCCATCTCAATCTCAAGTAATGTAATCAACACAACCTACCCTTGAGCTAGGATATTGAGAATGCAATAGTAAATAAAAGTCTCAACATTAAATTACGGACCATTAACAACGTTAGTCCCTAAGCAGGTTAGCACATGGTAAGCTACTGATGCAGGATTCTATGATCTAAAGGAGATAGAGTAAACATAGGGGTACATCTTGAACGTTTGGAGAAAAGTGAATTGTGGGATGCCTCTTAGAGAGCAATAATGATCATATATCATTACCTATTCAAGGGACAATACTATTGCATTTATTATGTGTGTATTAGATCAATCCTCTCTCATGCTTTTCATCATGGTTCTCTTAGCACACGATCCTGGATAGTTCTCAATCGTACCACGACCACCATAGAATGGACTATCAATACCAAATTTACCTAATAGAGGAGTCTTCAAGGTGACAATAGATATAATAACAAAGCTATGTAGAGCTAGGAGACCTCATCCCCAATACACACAATGCCCACAAGATTCCTCTAGTGTCACCATATGAGGGATATCGTAAATGGTAGGAGAGCCAAGACCTCTTGTACACATTAATTGCATTACCTTTGATTCAGTTATTTTAGTTGTATCTTTCTTTGTTTAACCATCACGAGGCATACCATGAATCAGTTGTATTATATACAAGTCATTTTTGCATGTACTAGATGTTTTTTTTTCCCAAGAAAAGAAATTTCTATTAATAACACCTCGGCAAATAACTGAGGTAAAACACAAAGTACAAGGAACTTTGTGAAGAGTAACTAAATACATCACAAATACAATGGTTGTGTGAACTCTCTCTTTTGTAATGAGTACTTACATCATATCATATCATAGGCGTACAAAAATCAAATCACAAGAAAGATACAAAAGTCATGGCAAAGAAACAAAAGGGATTGCCATGTGCCAAGGAGCTAAATCCTCCCTAGGGAGAGATTAGCATGTTAAACAATATATAAATGCCAATATAAGAGACCCTTGATCTTGGCAATATGTCCCCATGGTGCAGTCTAAAAGCAAAGCATTAGGCGTAACCAATTATACCAACAACCCCAAACACTAAAAAAATGGACCAACATCTTCATGTGTGGCTCTACCGGGCTGGGGTATTTTGCCTTACGAAACCTAGTCAAAAAGACATAGCAACATGCCAAAACTAGAGCTCTCCAAATATTCAACAAGAGGGTCCACATTTTCCTTGTTAAAGGGCACAAAATGAATCTTTGACAAGCAAATTTCATACTAGTCGTGCAAAAAAAATAATTGCCAATTGATATTCAGCACTCTCTCTTGTTGAGCTAAAAATGCATTAACCTGACTTAAACAGCCCCAAATCATGCTTAGTTAATGAACAAACATTCTTATTTTGAAAAGAAATGAGATTCTAGAGAGTTGTGTCCCACATGCAAAACCCTAAATTGGGTGCCCCAAACTTTCTATATATAAATAGGTATGCAACCCACCACTCTCTCTCAATCTTGTGTTTGCAAATTTTAGGAGTTGTATCTCTACTTCCCACTCCTCGTTTACTAAGGACTTCATGGTCAAAGCTTGCCCTAGCCATCTGCTACCATCTGGCGCATGATTCTAGCCTTCCGCACCCGTCTACAGTTGTCGCCTGGTATCTTGGAGTTGTTGCCTACAGTTTGCCTACTACCTTTGATACTAACGTCAATATCTGGTGCTATCACCAACAATTTGGAGCTATCGCCCTGATCTTCTCTCCCCCACAACTGTATTTATAGTTTCTGGCTGCCACCCTGATCTTCTCTCTCCTTCACAGGCTGTGTTTGCACCTAATAGCTGTTGCCCGGTTTTTCTCTCCTCAGGTACTTGCGTTTTTAGTCAATCAACTAAAACACACCTCACTAAATCACTATCAACACCCCATCTACCATATCCTAGCATTATAAAGCTAGATGACATGCACCTCTATGTATAGGGTTTAAATCATTTCTATGCACAAGTCAACTCAAACTATCAATGCAACCTAGGTCCTATCATATCAACACCAAAATTGTGATTTTTATATATCATTCAAATCATTTACACCCCTAACCCTAGCCCTACCGTATCAACAACTATTGAATGATCAATAAATTGTTCAAGGCTCAGTATTCACTGCATAGTGTGTTTGTTGCATGAGCACTATATGTTCAATATTCATTCACTTTATTACTCATTGTGTTCACTGTCTCTTCAGTCACCCTAACCCTAATCCTAATTGTATTCTATGTTAATTAGTTTGTGCTTTGTTGTACGATTGGTTTTGTGTTTTCTGCACTTAGAGCATTTCTTCACATGGTATCATAGCTAGGTACTCTCTGAGAAACATTGGCCTTTGATTGAAAAGCTCATTCACAAAAGCAAAAACAACAAAGGGATCATATGACTTCGAACACATTCATAACACTGCTCCCATCTCCACAACCAAACATGGATAGAAATGATCAGGAGTGGGCCTCTCAGCTTGCTACAACCCGATTTGACATGGACACAGAACCATTGGACTACCATGGAGTCCACATACCATATTAAATTTCTGCCGTTGAGTATGATCTCATCCTTATGCATAGGGCTCCACAGGAGGTTGAAGGTAAGCCTGAGTTTTCTCCTTTAGATTCAATGCACAGAACTAATGATCTTGCAGGACCTTCCAAATCTCCAGTACCAACCACCATCCGCAAGTGGAATCTAGCTCAAATTACACATCACTTCTACAATACTTTTCTTCAATGCCAAGTACAAACGCTATTATTTCAAATTCTATGCCAATTGATTCTGTATTTTCTGTTGGATCGTCAAGAAGGACTCTTCAAAACAAACTTTGGTTTGTAAGTAATGAGAAAGATATGTGTTTCTTTATGAACTTAAAACTAGGTAAGAAGCTAAAAAAAGAACTTGTAAGTATTCCGTCCCTTCCTTTTCTTTCAAATGATTTTATTTCTCATGGTCAATTTGGAGTAGATGCATCCTCATCCAATGCATTTAATGGACAAAAGAAACCAATGATATTTTCCACAACAACATCCATCATAAATCCATTTGGGCTCCCACCCATCGCTCCCTCATCTTCCACTACATTTTTCTTTCCGCTTCCATTAAGTGCACCACATTATCCACCATATAGCATATGGGGGGTTGTGCACATTCAGGCACAACCTTTAAGACCTCTACATACTTGTTTTCAAGTAATATACCTGTGATGGACGTTGGACCTCCCACACATACACTTTCAGGTTATGCCTTTGGGAGTGCATCCCAGACATACTCAAGTGTGGATCATTTGGTATCACAATTTGTCTCTATAGCATTACCTAGTGTACCATCCAATCATTCTATTGTGCCCAAGCCGACATTTAGATAAGGCTATTGTGTCCCAGTGCCTCCACCTACACCTACGGTATCATATGGACCTATGTCCATTTCAGTACCTCCACAGCAATTGTTACTCATTGGATATCAACAGCTTATTTCTGTCTGTCCACCTTTACCCCTTCCTCCTTATCCACCACCATCTTATCCCATCTATCCATCTTCACAAACACCTCATGGTTCTAGTTTCTTATCCACCAAGAATGCTTTTTAACCGCCCTGTTACAATCAAGTCATCCTAACAGTGTGGATGAAGTTACAAATGCTCATAATGTACACTACAAAATAAATAAATTTCTAAGAGTAAAAAAAAATTGTAAGCATAATTAGTGTCACTATGAAGAGAAAAAAACCACCCCCTCTCAAATTGAAAGGAGAAGTAAGAGGGAAGCACCCTCTCCCTGTCAATTTGAAGAAGTAGAGGAGAGTGTACCCAAGCTAATCCACGGTAGAAGATACTACACAACCGGCTTGTTGAGTGCCTTGGTTAAAATATCTGCAAAATTGTCACTAGATGGCACAAACTCTAGGCATATGGTGCCTAGCTCAGTCTGCTCTCTGGTGAAATGGAAATGAACCGCCACGTGTCGTGTTTGAGGGGTGATGATAGGATTGGCCACAAGGGCAATGGCACTCTGGTTGTCGCAGTAGGCATTTGTAGGCGGCTCGAAGAAAACTATAGTACAGCCAGCAAGTTCCTCAAATAAATGGCCTCCGTAGTACCATTGAAAAGAGCCCAATACTCTGCGTCAACCATGGAAGCCGCCACCATCTTTTGCTTACGGCTAGCCCAAGAGATGGGTATTGTACCAAAGATGTAGAGCTAGTCTCCATGGGAACACCGGGTATTAGGATCTCCTATCCAGTCAGAATCAATATACCCCTACAAGCATAAACCATGACCATAGGTTAGTCCATAATTATAGGTACACCTTAAATATCTTAACACACAAAGACGAGCAATCCAATGAGACATTCTAAGTACATTAAAATATTGACTAAGCAAACTAACTAAGAATGCATAATCTAGCCTAGTATGCATCAACAAGAGTAATTTCCCTACACTAGGATGATGGGTATGAGTATCAAAAGGTTGACCTAAGGTATCATTGTGCAGATGGACTGGGATCTAGAGGCATGGCCACTGGCCGTGTTTGATCAATGCAATACAGTTTAACCAGCTGTAGGGCGTATTTCTGCTATGATACAAAGATACTTTTCTCAGATCTAACAATCTCCATCTCCAAGAAATAAGACAACAAACCTAAGTAGGCCATCTCAAAGGTAAAGCAAAGTTGTGCATTAATTTCTGCTAGAGACACAGAATCTGAGGCAGTAAGTAGTATATCATCAACATATGGTAGGATACAGCTGATCCCCGCGCTAGTCATGCACATGTATAGATTTGGATCATAGGCGTTAGAATGGTATTCATGAGTCCATAAGAACTTGTCCATCCTATGGTACCAAGACCTTGACACTTGCCTCAATCCATAAAGAGATTTCCACAAGTAAAATCTTGTCAGTCCGGTTAGCGGAAGAAAAGCCGGAAGGTTGCTCCACATAGACTTCCCCCTCAAAATAACCGTTCAGAAAGACACTCTTGACATCCATTTGATTGATTGGCCAACTGTAGTGAGCGGCAAGTGTAACCAACAAACGAAATGATGTCAACGAAGCGGTAGGTGTGAAGGTTTCTTCATAATCAGCATAGTTGCACTAGTACCACGTACGAAAGTTTTCATACTATACCATACTTTATGTACCGTATCTTACATATTAGTACCATAAGGTACCAACTTAATGGATACATCTTTCCCATTCGAACTGCACTTTGGGACTAGCTGAATGCTCCTTATATTAATATGATTCTCCCGTGAGATTAGGTTATTTGAGATTCAAACAATTTCTCTCAACCTTCTCTCTCTCAAGCCCACACCTCTCTTATTCGTATGATCATTAATGTATGATGTATCCACTGTAGTTATAAGTTGTAGGTAGCAGTAGCGCATATTGCACATCCAGCATTAGGTTTTGGCATGTTACCTTCAAGTACTTATCTTATATACTCTAATAGCATTGCTATTTAGACTTGAAATATCTATTCTATTATCTTTAGTCCAAAATAATCAAGTTATTTTTTTTCGTACTAATATCGTACCATACCTTATAAAATCTTAAGGTACCATTTAGTACCGTATTTTATCGTACCGTACCGTATCGTACCTTTCGTACCTGACAACTATGATAGTCAATGCCGTGCTTTTACTTAAAACCTTGCACTACAATACGAGCCTTGTATTTGCCTAGAGTACCATCAATCTTTAGCTTGGTCCTAAAAATCCACTTCATCTCGACGATTGGCTTGTGATACAAGAACGATCCACCAATGTCCAAGTCTCATTTCGATCAACGCTATCTAGTTCCTTCTCCATGGCCTCATGCCAAAAAGAGACTTGGAGAGTCTCCTCTAGCTCAAAATATGCAATGTAATTAGCTAGAAACAATGATGCATATGAAGCCTGAGGACAAGCCAAGCAAACCTTCTAAGACCCTCAAGAGTGAAGTCCGGTGGAAGGCTCCCCGAATTCCACATGGTCTGCTGGTACTAGCGAGATAACGGGTCTCGCGGAAGAGGCCTGGGAGCTGAAGTATTTGTTGAAAGGTAAAGAACTGGTAGTAGACTCGGCTTAGTAGGCCCAATCTCAAATGATGTGAGTGAAGCTGAGGACAAAGAGTCCAATGTAAAAGATTGCATAATGTTCCTCTCATCAAAGATGACATCTTGCCTAACGATTACCTTGCTTGTCCAAGGATTAAACATCACAAATATGCGTATAAGCACGACTATTGAAAACTCTAAACTGAGAAATAATAGGTCGAGAGCAAAAAAATGCCTCATATGGAGTCTTTTTAGGAATCGGCGAGCATGTACACTGATGTGTTAATAGCCTTGACGACCCAAAGGCGATCAGGAAGCTCTGTGGCGAATAGCATAGAGCGTGTCATATTCAAAACTGTCTGGTTCCTATGCTCTACGACTCCATTCAGTGCGGGGGAGTTAATAGAGGTGAGTTGGTGTGTGATGCCTTGCTCCTATAGAGACTCAAAGAATGCGTGGGAGGTAAACTTGCTACCAAAATCACTCCTCATAGTACCCACACAACATGTATCTAGAGAAATCATCCACTATAAAAAAGAAATACAACATGTCATTCAAGGTAGCTGTGAATATGGGACCACAAAGATCTACATGAATGAGACTAAGGGGTTCAACAACAGGAGTGATAATAGACTACTGAGGAAAGGGTGTATGATGCTGATTACCTAGCTAATATGCTTTACAAACCTCTCCAGATAGTTTTAGGCGTGGAAGGCCCTCAACTATCCCTTGACATGACAGCTCATAAAGAGAGTCATAGCTAAGATGTCCTAAGCGAAAATGCCAAAGACGCTCGGAGTCCGTGGGCTCCCATGCGGTGGTCAAAGCTTGGAAGTGATGGAACTCCGAATCATCGGCAATCGGCTCGGTAAAGAAATGTGTAATGTGATAAAGGCCATTAGACTCTGCCATGCCTCGAGCAATAAGTAAACCAGTTTGAGAGTCTAGGACCTCGACTATGGTCGCGATGAAGAAAATTGTTCACCCCAACTGGCAAAGTTGCTGAACGGATAAGTTCACCCCAAGCTGAGGGACATGATAGACATCATGGAGTGAAGTGAGATTTGGAGCTAGGTTAGTGGGAAAATTCACGTGACCTTGGGCCTAAATCTTGACTAATTAGTTGTTTCCTATGCGAACACTTTAAGGGCTCGAAAAATGAAAATGTCTACTTTAGGAGTCATGTGATGTGTAGCTTCACTGTCCCTAAGCCAAACAGGTGTTGAGCTGCTCAGCTATGACGAGTTGACTCTGCAAGCATCTCATCAAGAGGCAACTTGCAGATGTGAACAAGACTCACATCCGATGTCTCTAAGGAGAAGATATATGCCTTTATAGACCAATCAGACAAATCCTTTGGAGTTGAGTAGTTTGCCGACTGTGATGACTCATCGGTGGCAGTGTGGGTTTGGCCTTGCCACTACTCCTGCTAGGGGTTGCAACCACCCTGGTTCCCTTGTTGGGGGTTATCTCACTAGGATGTGAGGGTTTGATTCTTGGATTTTGACTATGTGCTTCTTGCCTTAGATCGACACACGTCGTCATAATGGCCAACCTTTTAACAATGTTGACAAAACCTATTCTTTTTAGGTACATTCTGCCATCCAAGTTTCAGAGAAGATTGATTGGTTCCTTAGGATTCACTAGGCTTGTTTTGATTTTGATTTTGAGTTGAGTTTGTTTGCCCTTGCCCTATTGCCCCTTTGAGAAGATACAACTAGAGCCCCCTCTATTAAGGACATGTTATGAAATCGATCAAACAACCATGCATAACACAACAACTGATACTCAAACTCATATAATGTGGCAATTTGAAGTTGTGAAATCACCTACTATACAAAATGAAAATATTTTCTTGGCAACTTGTTAAGAAATAGAATAACCTAATCGTCAGGAGACTTAGGAGCCCCAGTGGTTGAGAACTCATTAAGGAGACACCGATACTCAGCCAACTTGACTTTCAAGTCATCCTTGTTTGCCATTTTGAAGTTTTGGAGCTCATGATTCAAATTTATGCAACAAGTCCTATCCCAAGCCGCATAGTGGTCAATCAAGTATGCTCAATGCTCGGATGCTAAGTCAAAATGTTGAAGCTGAGAGTTAAACTCAGACAATAGGCCGCACATAAGCTCGACAATAGCAGAGGCATTACGAGCCTTCCGTGAGGGGATGACCTCGTATAGAACAAGTGCAGGATTAGGGTGGGATTCCAACTCCTGTACTAAATCCCATAGGTTTGAGAGTCTAAGATATGCCTCAATAATTCCCCTACAACCATACTATCCAAGTGACACCGTTGCATCGTATTCTACATGAGTATAAATACTTGCATCTTTCTTTGCATTACCCCATGCATCGACATTCTATTCATGTGGCATTGCACATGGCAGTCCCTAAAGGCAATTTTTCCCTATGCTGGCTTTGCTTGTCTTGCTTGCTCCCATCATATTGCCTTTCTCTTCACATATTCTCTATATGATAGGCACACACGCACGCACGCGCACACACACACACCCTCTTACAAATCCCTAAGCACTTGTCCTAGAAGTGTGTGGGATTATTTTGCTTATTTTATGAAGATAGTGGGGCTATCCATCCTTCTTTTCCCGTGTTTCGGGGCACTAACTCAATGGGCAAAACTTGATTTGAAACTATTAATTAATGCTAAACCTTTTGAACAAATTACACCAAAGCTCTCCAATTTAATTTTTTTTTAAATCAATAAACACAAAGTCCATTATTGATTCCATCCACCTTTGCAAGACTTGGTAGGCCCTTGGGCAACCAACGCACATCCTTGATCCAATACCCTAGTCTCTCTGGGGTGATCACTTGGGCTCCCTTGGTAAGATAACCATCGCCTCTGTAGCCTTGGTAGGTCACTAGGCAACCAACGTGCATCCTTTGCTTAATGCCATGGCTGCTTTGGGGTGGGACGCCTTAGGATAAAAGACAATACTTATCAAGTGCTTATTTCTCCAAGCTCAGTTTTGGCCCTAAGAGGGGGTCTTCAACTGAAAATGCATTAGCCTGAATTAAGTAGCCCCAAAACATGCTTAATTAATGAAGAAACCTTCTTATTTTAAAAAGAAACACAGTCCTAGAGAGTAAGTACGTCCCACATGCAAAACCCTAATTTAGGTGCCCCAAACTTTCTATAAATAGGCATGTAGCCCACCACTCTCCCTCAATCTCGTTTTTGCAAGTTTCAAGAGCCGTATCTTTGTTGCCTACACCCCATTCACAGAGGACATGGTGGTCAAAGCTTCCCCCAGCCATTTGCTACCATCTGATGCTTAATTCCAACCTTCATTACCTGTTTGCAGCTATTGCCTAGTATCTTGGAGCTGTCACCTACAGTTTGTCTGATATGTTTGATGCTGACGTCAACATCTGGTATTATGGCCAGCAGTCTAGAGTTGCCGCCCTAATCTTCTCTCTCCTCTATACATTGTGCTTATAGCCTTGATCTTCTTTGTCCTCCACAAGTTGTGTTTGCACTTAACAGCTGTCACGAAGATATGAGAGTTCGAGGTTCAGTATTCACTACATAGTGTGTTTCTTGCATGAGCACTGTATATTCAATATTCCTTCACTTTATTATTCATTGTGCTCACTATCTCTGAGTTACCCCAACCCTAAACCTAACTATGTTCTATGTTTATCAGTTTGTGCTTTGTTGTACGATTGGTCTTGAGTTTTTTGTGCTCACAGATGCAATTCCAAGAACCCCGCACCAAGCTATGGCTCTTCGATACACTGGTCACATCCACACTACTTTATGGAGTACAAATATGGGGGGCCAGTCTTGACCACTGTAGCAGATCAAGGCGCACTTATGACGGTAGAGGTCGATGGAGAAACCCCTAGTGTCCATGATATCTAGGATGATGAGATATAAGGCCTCGGTGCCACATGAGATCATCAAAGCCGAGCTAGCAGCTACACCAATTGTGGTAGAGGCCCTCACCCGATCGGTCGCATATATACATAGCCTATGGGACTTACCCAGACATAGATATGCACAGTTGGCCCTTGAGTCCTCCAGCTTGCCAGAGAGGGTCATACTTCATGTTGATATGCACAGATATCGGTCTGGTTTGAGCTGCATGGCTTTAGCATGGACAAGGTACCCCCCTTCCAGTACTCCCCTGATGCACCATCTCTTGATCTGAGTAGGTTAGAAATCTGCAAGATCATCAGGATGGATCTTACCCAGTTGGATATCAGGCGGGCATGGTTGATACCAGGGCAGGAGCTAAGGACAAAGATAGCTTACTACCGCGAGCATTTCCTTCATACTACACATGATTGATTTATTGTTCGCCCAAGATACATGGACACCCACCTTTCCCATGGGATCAGAGGTACTATTGGCCAATTGCGCACCTCCTCACATCAGCTAGAGATTGAGACTGGCAGATATAGATCCATCCCACCAAAGGAGCGCATATACCAGATATGCCAATTAGAGCCAAAGACAAAGGAGCATTATATATGCCGCTGCCCAACGTATTATGAGGTTTGTGGTCATTTCCATTGTCTCTTTAGAGATGGATTTGGACCACTATCCAAAGTCATGGATTTTACCGATCAGCGATGCCTTGGCCTCTTTCTTCTTGAGATATGACGGCTTTGTGACATGTGCCTCAGGAGTACATCTACTCTGGGACATCGAGGCCCTTCACAGAGGCAGCTCACAGACTTCTTTGCAAAGGAGACTCAGAAGACTTCAATACAGTTACAGCCAGAGTCCACACAAGAGCCTCTCTCACCGCCACAGTCCACACACAGACAAGGAGCACTGATTGATCGAGCCATTCAGCTTATCCGATCTAGACATCCTAGGCCTCGACATAGCCACCGATGACACCTTCATAGACGGATACATGGGATTATTGCTCGGGCTAGAGCTAGGCCCTCCATACCCACATGAGATTGTACCGTTTGGAGCTCATTGTTACTAGATAGAGCTCTATGTTTTACACATACGATAGTTAGTTTCCTTTCTTATTTTGCTTTGTGCTACATATTTTGCCCAGACAGTTGTACCATCATACACATGATTGTAACTCATGGTCTCATAGGTCATTTTGGCCTTTTGTAGACGTTAATATATCATTTCCTCTCTCTTCTTTTTTTTTTCGTAAAGGGTAATTGTATTAATTACGAAAAAAAGTACAAGTTTACTTGATTACAAGATACATGATGGCACTAAGCCATCATGTGAAACGGTTCTAGTTCTAAGAGTTACAAGGTCATGGCAAAGATATAGAGGAAATTGCCATATGCCAGGGACGCAAGTCCTCCCGGGAAAGTAAGTCAGAATGCTAAAGAAGATCTATCTGCCAATACAAGAGACCCTTAAGCCTAGCAATATGCCGCTGAACATTACAGGCGGAATCAAAAAGAAAAGCATTCCGAATGGTCCAGTTATGCCAACAGCCCCAATATCGAAGAAAGTGAAACACGAGCTTCATATGTGGCTGTGCCGGTGTTGGGTATTTGGGCTGCACAAAGACCTAATCAAAGGGCCTTAGCGAGAAACCAACCACTGCTCTCCAAACGGCTGACAAGAACGACCATATTTTCTTAGCGATAGGGCAAGAAATAAATCGGTGACGGGCAGATTCGACACTGGTGGTGCAAAAGAAACAATTGCCATTGGATATTCGTCGCTTGGAAAGAGCTGAAGCAAGCGGAAGACCCCCAATCATCACCCTCCAAAGAAAGACCTTATATTTGAAGGGTGTCTTGTTCAGCCACCCTTCCATCACAGTTGCCCTCCACCATGACCGGGATTTACGCAATCCCCATAGAGCATTAGCTTTAGTGACCAACCAGTGATGATCTTTAATCAGAAGATGATAGACCTGGTTAGCGGAAGCTTTGTCTAAACTCAGCCGGCCTTCAAAGTCCCAATCCTGCCAAGGACGATCCAAAGTAAGGGCAGGAAAGGGTTGTCTGCTCTGGAGCACCATCAAAAGCTGTTCCCATAAATGCCTGTATCCACGAGGGATCCTAAAGATCCTCCTGGCTGTACGAAATGATATTAACACATTGCAACTGGCAAGGGTGGCATCCGCAACTGAAGTTAAGCCCAAACGTGCCATACGGTTGAATTGTGGTCGAAGCTCTTGTTTACCTTCCCATGAAAGTAACCGCGAGACTGCCAGCAATTCCAGTTGAAAAGAATTAGCAACTAAGCGATCCTCCGCTGGATGCCACTGAGCCTTCCGGAGGACCAGTTTCCAGGAACATACCAAATGGGTAAGCAGTGATGAAGAGGAACAAGAGAATCGGGAATCGGCATTAAGGACATGCCACCACGAACTCTGGATTTGGGTATTGCCATGCCGAAGCCCCTGCTCCTCAAGGAAATAATGGGCTATAACGACCCACGGATGATGATCTGAGCACATAGCGTGGAAAAGAGACCAACGGAGGGCCAACATGTGAGTTTGGGCATCCAAAATAGCTCCTCCACCCATGCGTTTGGGGGTGCACGCATGCGACCAAGAAATCTAGGAAATGCCTGCATGCAAGGAATCTTTCTTCCATAACATGAAACGAATAAACTGAGTCAGAGCATTCAGAGTAGTAGTAGTCCAGGGCAGCAAGGGCAAGAAATATGTGAGCATCGGCAACATAATTGTCTGGGCTACTTTGAGGCGAACATGGAATGGCCAAGCCTGAGACTTCCAATACAGGAACTTAGCTGCCAGTTTCTGAGAAGTCCACTGTAGAAGCTGCTTTGGGGGAACATCAACGCCCAAGGGGTAGCCAAGATGCCTGACAATGGAACCACGAGGCACAACGATACCCTGCCAATTCAATGACTGCAAATCGGACTCCGTGCAGCTGAGAATGGCTGATTTCAACGCATTGATGCAAAGGCCGGAAGCCTGACCAAAGAGAGCCCAAACATCCAATGCTTTGCGAAGGTTATCCTTATCCGCCCGCAGAATCATAAAACTGTCATCAGCCAAGGATTGACTAATGAAATGTTGTCCAGAAGGAAGCGACAATCCAGCCAACTGAGTGGAAGCTGCCATATGAGATAACATCGAAAGAACCGGATGAGTCGCAAGGGCAAAGAAGAGCGGGCTCAATGGGCACCCCTGTCTGACAGACCGGGCAAGGGCAAATGGCTCGGTAACGCCTCCATTCAACATGACTCGCGAAGACGCCGCTGCACTGATGATGTAGATCAGTCGAGACATCCGATCACCAAAGCCCATAGCAGACATAAGCTCTGCAACAAAAGACCAGTCCAGATAGTCGAAAGCCTTTTCCAGGTCCAATTGAATCAGTACGACCTCCTGATTAGAATGCCGTGCATAATCAATCGCCAGTTGCGTATTTAATACATTGTGCAGAATGTTTCGGCCCTTAATGAAACCATATTGAAGAGGATGCACAATGGCAGGGAGATGCTTGTGGAGCCGATTCGCCATTACTTTGGAAAAGATTTTGTACATAGAACCCATTAAAGAAATTGGGCGCCAATGTTTCAACATAGACGGCGAAGGAACCTTCGGAAGCAATTTAATAAGTCCTTCTTTCCATGAGGAAGGCATAATCCCCGTTTCCCACACCTGCTGAAACAAAGCCGTCAATGGTTTCGCCAATTGGGTAGCAAAAACCTCAAAGAACTCATTGGTGAGACCATCCCAGCCAGGACTTTTATCCTTGGGTAAGTGTAACAAAACATCCATAACCTCCGCCTCACAAATATCTGACTCCATAGTGGCTTGCATGTCTTGCGGAACCTGATTACGAACCAGGTCATAAAAAACTGAACGGGCGTGAGTAGTTTGGGCTGAAGGTGGAGAAGTGGAACCAAGAAGATCGATGAAATAATCCCTACACATATGCACAATAGTCTGCGGATCAAGGACCAGGTGCCCGTCTGCATCCAGAAGTCTAGTCATATTCTCTCTAGCAGGAGAGGGATGCAGGGCTCGAAAGAATTTATGAGTCTGACACGCATTATCTTGCAAAGTCTCCGTCAGATGCTGCAATTTGGCCTACTGATACGATTTCAACTGAAACTCTTGAATAAGATGAGCCACACGCATTGCCAGTGCTAGTAGAAATGCATCATCTGGAGTGTCCATCAGCAGAGAACGGACCAAAGCCAGCAAGTCCTCCGCTGCTTGCCGACGCTGTCGACAAAGAGAGGCATGATGGATTCCATACTGCCGAGCAACCCGCTGCACATTAGAGAGCAATCGTTCAAACGAAGCAGTGCCCTGAGAGGAGAAGTCCAGTAAGAATCTATCAATCAATTGCTGCATATAACCCTGAAAGATTGCATGCTTCAAATAAGATGAGTTAAAACGCAAAGGTAGCCGCTCCAGAAATCGCTTAAAAGGTGCAATGGGTTGTGCGAGCATCTCAAGCTGCAGAGGAAAATGGTCCGACAATGCATATTGCTGCAACACTTTCATTTCAAGCATCTCAGGGAGGAAATCATCATTCTGCATTATGTATATGCGGTCCAGCCGCGACCATGTTGTTGCATACTGAGCGGAATGGAAAGTAAACCCTGTAGAAGACGGGTGCAGCCAGCACCAGAGATCTTGCTTAAGAACAGCAAGAGCCAATTCATGCCACCTACGGCTTTCCGGCGCGTCCATCACCGAATGCTCCGATGTGGACTGCGAAGAATCAACACACATATTGAAATCTCCCATGAAGAGGCCCCGTCTGCCAAGTGACAAAGAAGTCTGCAAAGTATGCCAAAGCTCCTGGCGCGATAAAGGATCATTCGGTGCATAGAGACCAAGTAACCATAAGATTTCTCCATCGAATAAAATTTCAATCACCACAAAGCGGCCATGCACATCATTTTTAATAAGAAGAGGTTGATATTTTTCGTGTACAATCATGAGCACACCAGAATAACGCATGGCCTGTGTCCCTGCATAGAACAGACGAAAGCCATGGCAGTCTACAACTTTTCCAGCTTCACCGTGACTCTTGTGTTCAACAGCACACAAGACATCCCACTGATTCTCATGCAATACAGTCCACATGGCATGTTGCTTATGGCGAGAACAGATTCCTCGCACATTCCAAGTGGCTATTTTTCATGTGTTTTTTGTAAAAGAAAATCACGTACGAGGCACAGCTTGTCTCGATTTGACCTTTTCTACGAGAATGTCCAGGACTCCCTCATCCAAGAAATCAGCCAACACGGCAAAAGAGTTCTGCGGACCAGATTTGGAGGTAGACAGCATATCTGTTGGCTTGGGAATGGAGCGGGGATAACGACGATCCCACGGGGTAATGACGTTGCCTCTCGTATCAAAAGTCAGCTTAGCTGGTGGACCCTTTGGACGATCCGAATACACTCTCCGAGTGGGCTGAGGACGGGGGGCAGAGGAAGCCATCGCAGGAGGAGAGTGCTCCGACGGCAACATTTCTTTCCTGCGCATATAAGTACGCATGGAATCTTGTGACGCAGAAGGCACAGAATTCTCCATGCCAGCAACCACCCTGTTACCTTTTTTTGCGCGTACTTCAACCCAGTCTGTGCCATGGGAGTCTAAAACCGAAACCTGTTGTTTACCTTTATCCAGAGCTTTAGGTGGGTGAATAGCATCCTGCGATGGGACATCACATACCATATCTTCCATGGGTAGCGCAACATGCCCCGCATCTGAAGTGTGTTGTTGTTCTGGGCATTCGGCCATGAAATGCCCTAATTTGCCACAGGAAAAGCATGTCCTGCAAAATTGCCCCATTTCAAACGAAAGTGTAAGGGATGCATGCCAGAGCAATTGAGACATAACCACGCAGGCCTTTTCCTGGTAGTGTCCCATAACATACACAAGCGATTACGATTCACTGCCCTTAAACTTGGAGGGACCAGAACCGTGCCCACAGTAGCCATGGCGTCCTTCAACAGTGGCCAATAAATAGCCGGGCAATTTTCCACTTCAACCCATACACGGCACTCCCGTTGTAGCAGGCGCTGAAAATCTGCCATTGGGCGCCATGGTACAACATGGACCAAACGACGATCAAGAAACAGAGGCAGTTTAGACAGAAGAGCAACACGGTGCGTCTCAGATTTTAACAACACCTCAAAAAAACCTCGGGGCCCCACAAAAATCTCTTCAACACATTCCCCTTGTAGCAGACTGTGCAGCCACTGGCGAATACGGGAAAGCTGGGGGATTCTACCAGTGAAGAAGAGTATCACCGCGCGATCATAGAATACTGAAAAGGAGCGCAAGACAGATTTGGGGTCAACAGTGGCTTCCAAAACATCTTCCGGTGCAGAGTCAGAAAAGGCTTCCTGATTATGTTGAACATAATCGCCAAGTAGAGTGTTGGCAAACTCTAGCAAATGCTCCCAGTCAACATCCTGTGAGTCTGCAGAGTCCGAAGCAACCTGAGCATAGGAACGATCCTGATGATCCATTGACTCCTCCGAAGTGTGCTTGGTGCGTTTGCCTGCAGGCTGAAAGTCAGGAGCAGTGGGCATCTCTTCATTGCACGGAACCATATCATCGGGTTCCTCGGTATCAGAGTCCGGACGAAGCGCTGCCACCGTTTGGTCTATAAAATCCAGGTCCAAGCCAGCCATGGTGTATCACTGCGTATACCGGTCAGAGGCCGAACGAAGATCTCACGGGAGGCAGGAATGCACAGGCCATTCTTCCTCTTCGCAGGCAGAGACGGGCTCGTTCCCTTTGCTGGCTCACCCTGTCGCACGCTCTGTGTGGCAACCTGGGTGTGACTGGCTGCTGGCCCTTGGTGGCAAAACGGGCAGATCAGGGCGGGTAGCAGGCAGGGGGCGACGGAACGTGCAGGCAGAGGGCGAGCTCTCTTTCTCTCTCTCTCTCTCTCTCTCTCTCTCTCTCTCTCTCTCTCTCTCTCTCTCTCTCTCTCTCTCTCTCTCTCTCTCTCTCTCTCTTTTCGTAAAAGGTAATTGTATTAATTACGAAAAAAATACAAGATTACTGGATTACAAGATACATGATGACAGAAAGCCATCATGTGAAGAGGTTTTCTCTTTCTCTCTCTCTCTCTTTTTTCTGATTACAAGATACACGAGGGCCCTAGGCCAACGTGTGGGGAAGCCCCGTAGTAATGCACTGAAAAGGTTACTCCAATCATGGCAACGACCCAGAGGCAATTGCCATATGCCACGGATGCAAATCCTCCCGAGGGAGCAAGTCGGAGTGTCGGATGATATCTAGCTGCCAATCCAAGAGCCCTTTAAGCCTGGCAATATGTCGGGGTACATTAGAGGCCGAATCAAAGAGAAAAGCATTGCGCGTGGTCCAAATGTGCCAGCATCCCCAATATCTGAAAAAGTGAAATAAGATCTTCTCATGCAACTGTGGCGGTGCGGGATACTTCGGGTGCACAAAAACCCAGTCGAAAGGAGTTAGCGAGGACCCCACCACCGCGCGCCAAATGTGCGACAAGAGTGACCAGATATTCTTGGCGAGCGGGCAAGAGAGAAAACGATGTCGGGCCGATTCCGCCGGTGTGGTACAGAAGAAACAATTGCCATTCGAGATGCGACGCTTGGCAAGGGCCGAGGCCAGAGGAAGACCACCAATCATCACCCGCCAAAGAAAAACCTTGCATTTGAAAGGGGTCTTATTTAGCCAGCCCTCCATCAGCGTTTTCTGCCACCATGACAGCGATTTCCGCAGTCCCCAAACAGTATTAGCTTTCTCTCCCAGCCATTGGTGATCTTGAACAAGAAGATGATACACCTGATTAGTAGAGGCCTTTTCCAGACTCAGGCGGCCTGCAAGGTCCCAGTCCTGCCAAGGGCGATCCACAGTCAAGGCAGGAAAGGGTTGCCGACCCTGAAGCTCCGACGAAAGCTGCTCCCATAAATCACGGTATCCACGCGGGATCTTGAAGAGTCGCCGAGCCGTCCGAAATGATACGAGGACATTGCGAGTGGCAAGGGTAGCATCCGCAACCGACGTCACACCTAAACGGGCCATGCGATTAAATCTTGGTCTGAGTTGATGTTTATCTTCCCATGAAAGGAGTCTCGATACTGCCAACAATTCCAACTGAAAGGAGTTAGTCTGCAAGCGGCCCCCTACTGGGTGCCAACGGGCCTTTTGGAGCACCACTTTCCAAGAGCCGACCAAGTGCAGTAACAAAGAGGAAGAGGGACTGGAAACACGAGAGTCAGCATTAAGGACATGCCACCAGGAGGCCCGAAGCCGTGTGTTGCCATGGCGGAGCCCGCTGTCCTCAAGAAAATAACGGGCTATGATGGTCCATGGCTGATGGTCCACACACATGGCACGAAAAAGGGACCAACGGAGAGCTAACATATGAGTGTGTGCATCCAAAATAGCTCCTCCACCCATGCGCTTAGGGGTACATGCGTGTGACCACGAAATCCAGGAAATGCCGGCCTGCAGTGAATCCTTCTTCCACAGCATGAAACGGATGGGATGAGTGAGGGCCTTCAACGTAGTAGGCATCCATGGCAACAAAGGCAGAAAATACGTTAGCATTGGAAGCATGATTGTCTAGGCCACTTTGAGGCGGACATGGAATGGCCACGCTTGCGACTTCCAATACATAAACTTCGCCGCCAGTTTTTGTGAAATCCACTCCAGCAGGTCTTTTGGCCGTACATCCACCCCCAATGGGTATCCAAGATGCCTGACAATGGATCCACGGGAAACCACCTGGCCTTGCCAACCTAAGGACTGTAAATCAGGCTCCGTACAACTGAGAATGGCGGACTTAAGGGCATTGATGCGAAGCCCAGAGGCCTGACCAAAGAGTGTCCAAACATCTAATGCCCTGCGAATGTTGTCCCTGTTCGCCTGCAAAATCATAAAGGTGTCATCAGCCAAAGATTGGCTAACGAAGTGTTGACCCAACGGAAGAGACAGCCCGGCCAGCTGAGCAGAGGCTGCCATGGAGGATAACATTGAAAGGACCGGGTGAGTCGCCAGGGCAAAGAAGAGAGGGCTCAAAGGACAACCCTGTCTGACCGAGCGTGCAAGGACAAATGGCTCTGTAACTCCACCATTAAGCATAACTCTGGAGGACGCCTCAGCACTAATGGTGTAGATCAGTCGGGACATTCGGGTACCAAAGCCCATAGCCGACATGAGGTCTGCAATGAAAGACCAGTCCACATAATCAAACGCCTTTTCCAAGTCCAATTGGATCAATACCACTTCCTGACCGGAGTGCCGCGCATAGTCAATAGCCATTTGCACATTTAAGATATTATGCAGAATGTTGCGGCCCTTAATAAAACCATATTGAAGAGGATGCACAAGAGCTGGAAGGTGCTTGTGAAGCCGATTCGCCAGCACTTTGGAGTAGATTTTATACATGGAGCCCATCAAAGAGATTGGTCTCCAGTGTTGCAACTTTGACGGCGAAGGGACCTTTGGAATTAGTTTGATAAGGCCTTCTTTCCATGAGGAGGGCATGACCCCCGTTTCCCACACCTGCTGAAACATGGCCACCAATGGCTTCACCAACTGCGTGGCCGAGGTCTGAAAGAATTCATTAGTGAGACCATCCCAGCCAGGACTTTTATCATTCGACAGGTGCAACAAAACGTCCATAACCTCTTCCTCGCAAATATCTGTCTCCAAAGCGGCTTGCATATCAACTGGAACCTGCTGGCGGACCAGATGATAGAAGACCGAGCGGGCATGCGTAACCTGGCTAGAAGGCGAGGAAGAGGAACCAAGAAGTTCCATAAAATAGTTTCTGCACATAGTGACAATGGTCTGCGGATCCGTGACCATGCGACCTTCCGAATCCTGGAGTCTGGTCATATTTTCGCGAGTCGGAGACGCATGCAAGGCGCGAAAGAACTTATGAGACTGGCAGGCGCTATCTTGCATTGTGTCCTTCAAGTTGTGCAGCTTGGCCTGTTGATAAGATTTCAACTGAAACACTTGAATAAGATGGGCCAACCGCCTTTCCAGCGATAGCAGAAAATCATCATCAGGGGAATCCAGGAGCAAGGAACGGACCAAAGCCAGTAAGTCTTCTACTGCATGTCGACGTCGGCGGCAAAGCGAGGCATGATGGATCCCATACTGGCGAGCAACCCGCTGCACATTAGAGAGCAGCCGTGCAAATGAAGGCAAGCCCTCAGAGGCGAAGTCCAATAAGAACCTCTCAATCAGCTGCTGCATATAGCCCTGGAAAATTGAATGCTTCAAATAAGAGGAGTTGAAACGTAAAGGGAGCCTATCCAGGAATTGCACAAAAGGTGCAATAGAGTGTGCCCACATCTCAAGCTGGAGGGGGAAATGGTCCGACAACGCATATTGCCGCAAGACCTTCATTTCCAGCATCTCGGGAAGAAAATCATCGCCCTGCATGATATACATTCGGTCCAGTCGCGACCAGGTAGTTGCATATTGTGCGGAATGAAAAGTAAACCCTGAAAAAGAAGGGTGAAGCCACGACCAAAGATCTTGCTTGAGCACGTGCAAAGCAAAGGAACTCCACACCCGGCTTTCCGGCGTATCCATTACCGAATGCCCTGAAGTGGACTGAGAAGAGTCAACACACATATTGAAATCTCCCATCAAGAACCCCCTTCGGCCGAGTGACATGGAGCCCTGCAAAGTGGACCAAAGATCCCGTCGGGATGCGGGATCATTCGGAGCATAGAGGCCCAACAGCCATAAAATCTCTCCTTCAAATAAGACTTCGATCACCAGAAAGCGGCCCTGCACATCATTTTTAACAAGGACAGGCTGATATTTCTCATGGACAATCATCAGCACGCCCGAATAGTGCGTAGCATGGGTCCCTGCATAAAACAGACGGAATCCATGACAATCCATCACTTTTCCTGCTTCACCGTGACTTTTGTGCTCAACTGCACACAATACATCCCACTGGTTCTCGTGCAAGACGGTCCACATGGCATGTTGCTTATGGCGAGAGCAAATGCCTCGCACATTCCATGTGGCTATCTTCATGTATCCTCAAAGAAGGAAGTCAGGAACGAGGCGCCTGCTGCCTCGATTTCACCTTTTCCGCGAGAGCATCCAGGACACCCTCATCCAGAAAATCAGCCAATACTGCGAAAGAATTCTGGCGACCTGCTTTGGAGATAGAAGGGAAATCCACTGCCTTGGGAGAGGGGCGGGGATAACGCCGATCCCAGGGTGTAATAACATTTCCTTTGGCATCGAACGCCAGCTTGGCAGGTGGGCCTCTGGGGCCGTCGATATAGGCTCTCCTTGGAGACTGATTGCGGGGGCCCGACGGGGCCGTAGGACGCGCAGCCTGCTGTGAAGTGGCCATTTCTTTCCGGCGCGTATACATGCGCACGGAATCCTAGGAAGCGGGAGGCCCAGGATCCGCCAGGCCTGCATCCAACTTTTTACCTTTTTTAGAACGTGCCTCAATCCAGTCAGTGCGACGGGAATCCACACTCAGGACCTGTTGTTTGCCTTTATCCATGACATGAGGAGACTGAAGGGCTTCCTGGGGCGTGGCATCAAGCACCATGTCGTCCTTGGGCAGCACAACCTGCGCATCCTCGGAAGACGATTGCTTTTCAGGGCATTCGGCCATGAAATGCCCCAATTTACCACATGAAAAGCAGTGGCCCGCAAAGTTGCCCCATTTTAAGCGAAAATACAAAGGATGCATGCCCGAACAATTGAGGCGAAGCCACGCGGGCCTTTTCCTGGCCGTGTCCCATAGCATGCATAAACGGTTGCGGTTCATCGCCCTGAGGCTTGGGGGAACCAGCACTGTTCCCACAACCGCCATCGCATCCTTCAACATGGGCCAATAGACCGCCGGACAGTTTTCCACCTCCACCCACACCGGGCATTCGCGTTGAAGCAGACGCTGGAAGTCGGCCATGGGGCGCCATGGCACAACATGGACCAAGCGGCGATCAAAGAATAGCGGCAACTTGGACAGGAGCTCAGCGCGATGCGTTTCCGATTTCAGCAGGACCTCATAAAACCCGCGAGGTCCAAGGAAGATCTCCTCAACAGACTCCCCTTACAATAGATGGTGCAACCACTGGCGAATGTGCGAAAGCACTGGGATCCTGCCAGTGAAGAAAAGTATAACTGCACGGTCATAGAACACCGAGAAGGATCGCAAGACTGATTTGGGGTCCACCGTGGCTTCCAGCACATCATCCGTTCCCGCAACAGAAAAAGATTCGGTATTATGCTGGACATAATCACCGAGCAGAGTATTGGCGAAGTCCAGCAAATGCTCCCAGTCAATTTCCTGCGAATCCACAGGATCAGAGGCCACTTGCGCATAGGAGCGTTCCGGAGGACTCATTGGCTCATCAGGCGTATGCTTGGAGCGTTTGCCGGCAGGCGGCTGTTCAGAACTCGGCGGCAACTCCTCCGTGCATGGCACCATATCTTCCGGCTCCTCTGCATCGGAATCAGGGCCAAGGGCTGCCACCGTCCGGTCAAGAAAATCCAAATCCAGGCCAGCCATACTGCTGTCTTCACACGCGTCCTGGCAGAGGGCGCGCTAGGTTAGGTGAGGTCGATCCTGCGCAGGGACGTATTGCTGGTCCCCTGCTTCGCGCAGGATCCAGTCAAGCCTGCGCTGCCCTGGAGGACGGGGCCAGGCGGCGCGCAGGGCGGGATGGCGAAGGAACCACAGGGCAGGGCGGCGCAGCACGCAGGCGGGTCAAAGACGAAAGGCGCGCAGGGGGGCGACGAAAGGGCGCAGGGGGTAGCGACAGGCGAGAGGGCAGGGCGGCGCGCAGGGCGGCGCCAAGCCCGCAGGTCAGAGGGGCGGCGGCAGGAGGGCCAGACGGGCGCAGGAGGGCAGACGGGCGCAGGAGGGCCAGACGGGCGCACGCAGGGCCAGACGGACTCGCAGGCGCTCTCTCTCTCTCTCTCTCTCTCTCTCTCTCTCTCTCTCTCTCTCTCTCTCTCTGTGCGGTGCGCACTATGGAGCGACCAGCTGTTCGCAGACAGGCAGGGGCAGGAGTCGAGCCGCAGGGTCAAACAGACCCCACACGGGTCCGAAGGGCGAACGTAGGCAGCGCGTGAGGCAGAGGAGCACGTCGGCGGGTCAGGAGAGGCACGTCAGATCCTCTCGCTCTCTCTCTGAGACGGGCACGGACAACGGCGACGGCGACTGACGCGCACGGGCACAGGCGGGCGAGCAGGCGACTGACGAGCGCAGGCGGACAAGCACGGGCGACGGCGACTGTCGCATCGCAGACAGGCGACTGAGGCGGCGCAGACTGGCGATGGCGTGTCAGGCGACGGCTGCGACAGACGCTATGGCGTGTCAGGCGACGGCGGCTACAGACGCGACGACGGCGTGTCAGGGTTTCGGTCCCGCTCCCGCCATCGCTCCTCTCTCTCTCTCTTCATTTTCTCTCTCTCTCTCTCTCTCTCTCTCTCTCTCTCTCTCTCTCTCCCCAAAATTTTTTTAAAAAAACAGTACCCATCTCTTTTATAGTTGTCCAAACCTCATTGTTTTCACTAGTTGCAAAGCCAAAACATATGAAATTTGAAATGCATCTAAATTTTATCAAAACAAAAATTTCATGCAGCAAGGTATCTGCAAGAATCAAAGACATTTACCATTCATTATTGATTGGAAAACTGGTCCAAGTGTTACATATGCATTTGTTGAATACGCAGTGTGCTGAAAAGTTTCCTTCTGCACAGAGATAAAGAGAACAATTAAAACACTATACATTGATATAACATGAATGCCAACACTAAACATTTCTTTTTCCTTTCCAAGAAATAAAAACTATTAATAAATCTCCTCGGGACAACATATCCCAAGGAAAATTACAAAATTAACATTTCCTTGCATACAAAATTAACATTTCCTTGCATACATGATCAAAAGCATTTCAAGAAAAAAAAAGAAAAAAGATAAAGAACACTACTAACTGGCTGCTCTGAGGGGTTGTTACTGCCATAATAACCTGGGATGAGGTACAAAGATAGGGTTGGGGATGGGCAATCACCAAAAACAAGGGACAAGGACAGGGAGTTGGGCAGCATACATATGCCATCATCTCATCACCATCATCCTCACTACTGCATTTGGCACCCAGCATTCATTAGCAACCTCTGATGAGCAGCCATAGTTATCATCTGCAGTTGACACCCTGCTGCTGCCTCCATTGTCAGCCTTGGAGAAGCCAGCATGCTGCTTTGTTTTCTCTTCCCCCGATTGTCAGAACCAGACACAACCCTTCCAGAGGCTGCCATGTCAAACAGCCGCGAATGAGATTTTCCTGCTGTCACTGCTCGGTCCAGTCATCATCTCCACTGCAAGAACTTCCTTTTGGTCTCCTTTAATTGCTGCAGCACTGCTCTATTCATTCTACATCATCTGGCATCAAGTTTCTGTTGGGTATCTCACACGCCTTACTTATGCCTACGCTCATATGGGAGTGTGCGGGTGATCACTAGGACACTGGGGCACTTTTTACTCTCGGTAGGAGAGGTTTTTCCCCCAGATTATGTGTACTATTTTGTATGTGCTTGTGGTGCACACTTACGGGCACTTACTGTGTTCGGGTGTGAACAGCCCCTTATAACTCTAAGGTATAAGGGTTATCATTTGTACTTTCAGTTACACTCTATTCAGTACTATTGCATTGGGTGTCGTGCTCAACTCTGTCTCTCACTCTCACACTGTCTACTGCACTTCAGCTGCACCTCGATCCTCTCCCATCTGACATTTGGTATCAGAGCTCAGCTCAGAGCAGTCTTCAGTCTGCAGTCTGCAGCCCCCGCCAGTTCTGCCCCAGCCGCCTGTTCCTGCCCAGTCCTGCCTGCGCCTGTCAGTCCGTCAGCGCGCAGCACCAGACGACTCCTCTGCCCAGCGTGCAGCTCCAACAATCAGCGCGCAGCACCGCCCTGCCCAGCGCGCCACCTGTACCTGCGTGCTGCCACCTCTGCCCAGCGTGTCCTCTGCCCTGTGTCTGCCCAGCGTGCCCCTTCGCCTGTCAGTCTGCCTGCGCAGCCTCCCTGCGCTGAGCTAACCTGTGCCGTCAGCTCCAGCTGCCAGCGCGCCACCTGTCTCCACCAGCCAGTCCTGGGTGCCGCCTCCTCTGCCCAGCGCGCGCCCAGTCCTGCCTGCACGTGTCACTGGACCTGCACGCCTGTACCTGTGCGTCAGTCCGACTGTACCCAGCAGTCATTACCTCGGGAATCGTGCCCGTCGTCAACACGCAGAGGTAACATTCTGCACTTTTCTTTTACACAGGAGTTCGTGCAACAGGTTCAGGTTCAGCATTGGGAAACGTGCTGAACAGCAGGTTCAGTTTTCAGCATTGGGAAACGTGCTGTGTCTGTCTGTGACACATTGAATGCACATTTTGGGGCTTTTGTAACAGACATTTGTGACAGAAATTTTGGGCAGAAAATTTTGGGGCTTTTGATGTTTTAGTGCTGCTGAGCACTAATTGCACCTTGGGAAGCGTGCATCAGTGACAGTTTTTTTTGACAGAGTATCCTTTGCACATTAATTGCAGACTTGTGTTTGCTGCAATTTCTGGAAATTTGCAGATTTCCAGCCCGTACTGCATTGACATTGCTCTATTACCTTTTGGGAAATAATGGCAAATCAGGGAGGAGATGTATTCACCTATGTGTCCAAGGAAGACCGATTGGATGGGAACAATTATTCCCTTTGGTCTTTCATGATGAAGAATGTATTAGTGGCCAAAAATTTGTGGGATTATGTCAGTGGAGAGGAAGCACGACCGGGAGTTGTGGCTCCCGCTACTCCTCCTCCAGGAGGACGTGCAAGAGGGCAACCTCAGCCCCCTCCACCTCACCCCGCTCAGCCACTTCCCCCAAGAACTGCAGCTCAGAAAACTTGGGATACACGGGATGCACAGGCTATGTCGCTGATTGCATTGGCAGTTCAGCGTTCTATCATTCCTCATATTCGTTCAGCAGCTTCTTCACAAGAAGCTTGGTTGATATTGGAGCAGATGTTTGCAGGAAAGAATGAGACTCGCATCTCTTTCTTGAAGAAAGAGCTAGAGACTCTAAAGATGAATGAGGGTGATTCTATGCAGGATCATCTCAACAAAATTCAGGACTTGCGGGAGCAACTCATGAATGTGGATGAGTACTACTCAGATGCGCAGCTGATTTCTACAACATTGAATTCACTGCCTCCCTCTTACTTGGCTTTTCATACTGCCTTGAACCTCACTATGAGGATTTCGAAAGAGCCCATCACTTTCATTCAGCTTGTCAGTTTGCTTCTAGAGGAGGAACAAACTAGACGGAACAGTGGTGTGGATGGTATAGCCTCTGAGCAGGCTTTTATGTCAAGGCAGAAGGGTAAAAACAGCCAAGGGAAAAATGCTTCGCAGAGTTCTGGTAGTAGTAACACTTCACAGACAAGTCAGAAACAGGGGGGCACGCAAGCCAAGAAAGGAAAATGCCATTACTGCAAGAAGCCTGGCCACTACATCACTGAGTGCAGGAAGCGCATCGCCAAAGAGAAGAAGAAGGAGTCAGGGATGTCTGTTTCTGCAGCTCCTTCCACTGCTAGTGAGTCCGCGTCCTTTGTTGCAGACAGGGACTATTGTTTTTACACTTGCAGTTATGATGTCTCTTGGGCTGATAGAGCATTTAGCTCTACAGAAGATGCTGACACTTGGTTCTTTGACAGTGGTGCTTCACGGCATATCACATCTCGTAGAGATTTGTTTGCTTCTCTTGGTGCACCTCCCGTTGGGAAGTCTGTTCAGTGTGCTAATAATGCATCATACCCTGTTCGTGGTATTGGGGAGATTCAGCTTACAGCCATTGATGGCTCTATTCTCCGCCTACAGGATGCTTTGTATGTGCCTGGCATTAAGAAGAATCTGCTTTCCATTTCTTCTATGGCACGTTGTGGTTTGCAGGTCACCTTTGATGATGACCGTTGCATGGTCCGTGACAAGGAACACATGACATTGGTCTTGACAGGTTCTTTGTGTCATGGGTTATATGAGTTGGATGCTCTTTCGGTAGATCAGTCTGCATATTTGACATCCACTCTTACTCCTGCTATGTTAGAGGCAGAGTTATGGCATGCTCGTTTGGGGCATGTAAACTATGGCAGCTTGATGCTATTACAGCGTACTCAGATGTTGGATGGATTACCTCTCTTGGAGAGACCTCCTGAGCATTTATGCGAGGGTTGCATTTTGGGGAAAATGCATCGTTTCTCTTTTCCCCGTGATGTTGCTTTTAGAGCAACAGCCAGATTGCAGCTTGTGCATTCGGATGTTTGTGGGCCCATGCAGACACAGTCATTGGGTGGTTGTTACTATTTTGTAACATTTATTGATGACTTTACACGTTTGTGCTGGGTCTACTGCTTGAAAAAGAAGTCAGAAGTGTATGATGCATTTTTGGCTTTCAGTGCACTTGTGGAAACTCAGTCTGGTTGCAAGATTAAGACTCTCCGTTCGGACCGAGGGGGGGAATACATGTCCTCTATGCTGAATTCTTATTTGCAGCAGAAGGGCATTATCCATCAGTACACTACTGCATATACTCCACAGCAGAATGGGGTAGCAGAGAGGAAAAATCGGTCACTCATGGAGATGGCCAGATGTATGCTGAAGGCAAAGAGTTTGCCTCATAGTTTTTGGATGGAAGCCGTCATGTGCGCTTGCCACATTTTGAACAGATGCCCTACCAAGGCCTTGAAAACCGTCACACCTTTTGAGGCTTGGCACAGCCGCAAACCTTCTGTTGGCCACTTCCGTACTTTTGGGTGTCTTGCATATGCCCATATTCCACAGGTACTTCGAAAGAAGTTGGACAACAAGGCTGTAAAATGCATCTTTATGGGATATAGCAGCGAAAGCAAAGGCTACAGACTCTATGATCCCGTGACCAAGAAGGTTTTTGTCAGCAGGGATGTTGTATTTGATGAAAAATCAGAATTATCCTTGGCTGGTTTTGATACATATCAGGCTGCCCGTGATGTCTTTGAAGGGCTGCTGCCCATCACATTTGGTGATTCAGCTGGTACTTCAGCAAATGAACCTAATGTTCAGCCAGCTGCTCCTATGGAACATGCAGTAAATCAGCACATTGCTGAAACTGAAATTCAGCAGGAACTTGTACACAGTCAGGAAGCAAGACAGGTGCCTAGATGGTACACGCAGACTATGAGAGATAGTCATTTGGAAACACCCTTGGCTGGTCGTACTCGAAGGCAAACTCGACTGCATGATTCAGCACATTCCATGGAGTTTGTTATGGCAGCATGTACTCATGATAATGAGGAGCCTGAATGTTTTGAGGATGCACGACATAGTGTGCATTGGATGGCAGCCATGCAAGCTGAATTGGATTCTATTCATAAGAATCATACTTGGGATTTGGTGTCTTTGCCAGTTGGCAAGCGTGCCATTGGTACGAAATGGGTCTACAAATTGAAAAGGAATGCAGATGGATCCATAGATAAGTACAAGGCACGGCTGGTAGCTAAAGGCTACGCACAGAAAAAGGGCATTGACTATGAGGAGACCTTTGCTCCTACCTCCCGTATGACGACCATTCGGTCTATGATTGCCTTGGCTGCACATTTTGGTTGGAAAGTGCATCAGCTGGATATAAAGACTGCATTCTTACATGGGGAACTTCAGGAAGAAGTGTATGTACAGCAGCCCATTGGTTTTGCAGTTGAAGGCTCAGAAAATTTAGTATGCAAGCTGAAAAAAGCTCTATATGGTTTGAAACAAGCTCCACGAGCTTGGTACGCAAAGATAGATGCCTTCTT
Source organism: Lygodium microphyllum (assembly GCF_053477565.2). NCBI lineage: Eukaryota > Viridiplantae > Streptophyta > Polypodiopsida > Schizaeales > Lygodiaceae > Lygodium > Lygodium microphyllum. Next base: position 141,769,839 of record NC_141148.1, read on the forward strand.
GCTTAGTCAGGGGTTTATAAACAGCCCATCTGAGTCTACCCTTTATGTACATAAAGAAGGGGGATCCATGCTGATTTTGTGTCTATATGTAGACGACCTTTTGCTCACTGGAACACGTGCTGATCAGATTTCAGCATTCAAAAATAATTTACAGCAAACTTTTGACATGTCTGACTTGGGTATTTTGCACTATTACTTGGGCATCCAATTTGTACATGATGCTAGAGGCATTGGATTATGTCAGTCAAGGTACATTGGGCAACTTCTTGAGAAGTTTGGCTTACAGGATTGCAAGCCAGTTTGTACACCCATGGAACCTGGGCTCAAACTGTCATTACATGATGACAGTGATTTGTTTGATATCCATACTTATGCTCCAGCAGTGGGATGTCTCATCTATCTATGCCACACTCGGCCAGACATACAGTTTGCCGTTTCAGTTTTGAGCAGGTACATGCATCAGCCTCGTATGTCGCATTGGCAAGCTGTGAAGCGTGTGTTTCGTTACTTGCAGGGTACTAGAGCTCTTGGATTGCTTTATGCCAAGGGGGGACCACTGCAGTTACATGCTTACAGTGACTCTGATTGGGCTGGTGATTTTGATACTCGTCACTCCACTAGTGGCAATTGTTTCTTTCTTGGCTCGTCATGCATTTCTTGGCTTAGCAAGAAACAATCCACTGTTGCCACGTCGTCATGTGAAGCTGAGTACAAGGCAGCCTTCACTACTGCAGTTGAGTGCGTATGGCTTAGACGCTTACTTGCTGATTTGGATGTATCTGTTACGGAGCCTACTCCTTTATATACTGACAGTCAGAGTGCCATTGCAGTGGCACGGAACCCTGTGTTTCATGCTCGCACGAAACACATAGAGATTCACTACCACTTTGTCAGAGAGAGGCTACATGCAGGTGATATCAGCCTTGTCTACTGTCCTACCACCAGCAATGTGGCAGACATCTTCACCAAAGCTCTTCCACGAGACAAATTTGAAGCATTTCGCGATGCTTTGAATTTGACGCCCTTTGGTGGCGGATGATCCTTGTACACTTGATCACTCTTCACTCCAGGGGGGTTTGTTGGGTATCTCACACGCCTTACTTATGCCTACGCTCATATGGGAGTGTGCGGGTGATCATTAGGACACTGGGGCACTTTTTACTCTCGGTAGGAGAGGTTTTTCCCCCAGATTATGTGTACTATTTTGTATGTGCTTGTGGTGCACACTTACGGGCACTTACTGTGTTCGGGTGTGAACAGCCCCTTATAACTCTAAGGTATAAGGGTTATCATTTGTACTTTCAGTTACACTCTATTCAGTACTATTGCATTGGGTGTCGTGCTCAACTCTGTCTCTCACTCTCACACTGTCTACTGCACTTCAGCTGCACCTCGATCCTCTCCCATCTGACAGTTTCAGTGTCAATTAGGATGAGCATCTCTTGGACAAGTGTATACATTGTTCCTCTTTTACCTTCTCAAAGTCCCACCCTCATCTAGATTGCATTTAGGTTTTGCTTTATCTCCTTCTAGTAGTTTAGCTTTATATCCTTACATCTCTCAGTTCTTTTCTTTTACTTAAGTTCACTTAGAGCCTTCTCTACATTTTAGGTCACCTCTCCCTTCTGTAGAAATTACACAGTGCAGCGGACAGAATCTGAGAAAGTAGAGAACACATAGCAAATATGAGAAGAACGAAAATTGCTTTAATTTCAAATGAACCGATACAAAGATTGTTCTATCCACTTATGCACTTCCATTGTGTGAAGCTTAGATGATGATCCAAACAGATGATAGGCAAAGAGCTTAAGGGTAGCTGGAAGAAGTCTGACCGGGTGAAAGATAGATTGATGATGGCTTTGGAAGGATCTTCTTTTTATAGCCCAAGATAGTAGTCTAGTCGGCCTATCCGACCATATTATGAAGCTTCCCTAGTCGGCCAAGGAATATTCCATTTACCGTCGAAACAGGGGTGCTACCCTCGAACTCCCATGAGTAGGGCTGCTAGTCCCCCCTTGCGACCCCCCAGCCAAGGGTTACTTTTGCGGCCCCCGAATCCCAAAATAGTCATCCTAGATAACTCCGACACCTCACAACTTGATGCATTACGACTCATGTTGCTACCAACATAACTACTCTATCTAACCCGATGGCTAGATCCACAAAAGATCACATTTTTGCCATCCAATCACATAGACCTCATCTGACAGACAATTCAGGACACTTCTCCCCATAACAGGGGCCTTACAACTTAAAGTACCATGGGGCATTGAGCATATCTAACACCCCCCCTCAATGTCCACCCACAAGTGAACTACATCCTCGGCCCAATGTCGAGTCTCTAAAGATGAACTCGAAGTAATCCTTCATAAGAGCTTTGGTGATTGCAACAAAACAAGCTGCGTTGTAGTATGCTTTGGTAGAAAACAATGCCATAGTTGATTGCTTCTTATTGATCCAAGAGAAGATTCCTGAACCTAAAGAGAAACAATATCCAAAAACTCATTTCCTAGAACCATCGTCACCTGCCCAATCTGAGTCACAGTTCCCCATAAGAGAACTTCTAGAACTATATGTGATACCATACTCAAGAGTTCCCTTCAAGTATCTGAGCATCCGCATCCCATCTTTCCAATGCCTTTCTCGTGGTTTGTTTGTGAGAACCTGCTCAAAACACCACCAACAAAACTAATATTTGGCCTAGTGTTACACAAGTAGATGAGGCTGCTAAACAACCTCCTATACCTCCCAATGTCTGCTAGTGTTGATGTATCCTCAATGAATAACTTCAGATTGACGTCCATAGGTGTAGCTATCTCCTTACACTCAGTCGTGCCAAATGCTTTTAAGATCTCCCATGCATACTTCTTTTGAGAGATGAAGATTTTGCCACGCACTTGCCAAACTTCAATCCCCATACAACAGTGCAACAAGCCCAAGTTTCTCATTTCAAACTTAGAGCTCAAAACCTTTCCAATGTGATGGATCATATCTTCATAGTCACATGTAATAAAAAGATCATCCACATATAGACCAATCACTACAGACTTTTCACCATCCTTGTTACCGTACAAGTTAGCATCTAAGGCACATCTTTTGAAATTCAAGCCTTAAAAAAAAATTATCTATTAGTTGGTACCATGCTCTAGGGGCTTGTTTTAGCCCATGCAATGCCTTCTTCAACTGACAAACTTTGTTCTCAGAATGAGGAACCTCAACCCTGATGGCTGAGCCATGTACACCACCTCCGTGAGGCCTCCATTTAAGAACGTTGATTTAACATCCATTTGGTAAACTGGCCATTTCTTATGAGCGGCCACTACAAGTAATGTGCGAAAAGTAATCATTCTAGCAATTGGAGCAAATGATTCTTGAAAATCAAATCCTTCAACCTATGAAAATCCCTATGTAACTAATCTAGCTTTGTACTTATCTAAGTTGCCATCAACCTTGTACTTTACCTTCCGAACCCACTTGGTGCCAATAATCTTCCTCTTTTCTGACCAATCCACTAGCTCCGAAGCATTATTTTTCATTATGCTATCATACTCAGCTTGCATAATTGCTCGATCGGCAAGTGCTTCTTCCAAGTTTGCTAGCTCCTTTACTTCTCTCATAATCTCAGCCATCAAGGGCATATTGAATATGTGAGTAAAAGCCTTTCTTTGCTCCTCTATTCTTAGAGACCTTCAACTATGGTAGGCATAGAATTACTTTGATCATAGAGCTGCTTCACCCATTGCGGCAATGGCTTTTCTGGTGGTGTGATTGCAGGTTGGTGAACTTTTTCCTCATCATCTGAAGATGATGTTTCCTCCTCCTTCAGGATAGAGACAACTCTTGGGATGGGTTCATAGTGGACTACTTCACTAGATGATAAAGTGAAGTACGTCTTGAGCTAAGAAATGCATTCCATGCTAATTAGCTACTTAAACAGCCCCAAAAGAAGCTTAATTTAATGAAAACCCTAAAACAAGAAGCGGTTTAAGAGAGTTCAGTGAAACCCTAATTTAGGAGGGTCCATCCTTATCTATAAATAGATAAACTCAACCTCATCCCTTCCATGCATGTTTCTCACTCGTGTGCAGATCTTAGCCATCAGTCTCCTACCATGTAGCAGTCCATCACCTCATTCTACTGTGGCATTCTACTGCGGCGTTTTACTGTAGTATTCTACTGCTGCATTTTACTAATGCATTTTACTGCGATGTTCTATTGCAGCGTTTTGCTGCTTCACCCACATCCTTAAGCATCATCCTCTGCAGTCTCCTCACACTGTGGTGATTAGCATTTGGTGTTCCTCTCACTCCGTCACTCCGACTGGTGGTCACAGCACTTGGGATCCATCTCCGATGGGCGTCACTCTCCAACACACTACTCTGCCCTTGGGCACACTGAAACTTACACATTCATTTACAGCATTGATTCACTTCACAGTTGTGTTCTTTCTATCCCTTTTTCTATTTGTGTTTAGTTTTGAGTTTTGTGTTTAGGGTTTGAGATTTGCTTTCTGTGTCTATGTTTGTCTCCTTTTGCTTTTGTCTTGATCATACACTCTGTGTTTCCTCAGTGCAAACCCTAGCAATGCCTCCACACTCTTCTTCACATGGTATCACAACAGGTGCTCTTATCAAGAGTATCCTGTGGATATTGTGGAGTACTAGTCTTTGCACAAGGCACACAATATGACTCATAACTAAATAATAATGTCACAGAAACCTTCTTCTTGTAACCCCATGATGTCATATCAGGCTTCTCCATCATTGGAGGCCCTGAGGAGGCATTATGAACTCGGCGAGAAAGAAAACACTCCATATTCACCCTCATCATTACCCTCTATGTTTACACCTATGCCAAATATTCCAGATTTCATCAACCTCACAGAGGAGTTTGAGGAGTACCTACGCAACAAGTATGGGCTAAAAGACATCCCTTCTTCCAGTTTTGCTACTCCTTCCGGACTAGTTGGTAAGGCTAGCCACCTTTCTGGTCACGGAGGCAATATGACATTTGGAACGACTCAGTATCCATCTTCATCATCTTTGCCAGGCCCTAGGTTCGTACAACCCTCTTGAGTCATTCGAATCAAAACCCTCTCTTGTTTTGCCTTTCAGTGTGTAGGATCCGGATAGTCAAATGTATGTAAATCTTAATAGAGTGGTCTCAAGAAGCAAACATTCATCACATCAGGTGTACCCACATCTTCTGTTTCATTTGAGCAAGTAAATTACTCTTCTTCTCTCCCTCCCATCCCACCCTCTTCTCCAACAATCATATCACACTCATTTCACAACCTTGGCTTACATTCCACGTCCGCCTCTACCACATTAGGAGTTGGACCTTCTGTCTCAACTCCTAGCACATTCTCATTTTCTATTCCATATTCACATCACGGTGCCTCATTAAGGGGCATTCCACCTCTTAACACTGTCACCTACCCTTTTCCACAAGTCATTCCACACTATGGGACTTCATTACAAGAAACGCCACCCTCTAACATAGTTTCCTCTACCCTTCCTTATGTAGACATCTCTTTTTCCTACTGGGACAGTTATGATAGACATCCCCCTCATCACTACCCCCAACTACATGCACACCATGACCTCTCAGTTGCAGGGATTTCCATCCTTTGCTTATGGTGCCTCGTCACACTTTCCATGGGTCACTCCTATGCAGGGATTTCCATCCTCTACTCCACATGTCCCTATCCCTCCACCATGGGGTCCTCATGCGGCGACAATGCCCATGCCTAGTCGTCCCATGCACACATTTGGATCCACTGTGCATACTTCTCGAATGCCTGGTGGGCACAATGGGACCCATTCCCAAGTGTACTCGTTTCCACCACAATATCCACACTATCCAGCTTATCCGAGCACACTCACTCTTATTGCCTCGACCAAGAATGCCTTCACAGATAAGACTCATTTCAATGGGTCGATTTTTACCACTTAGTCAAACTATATGCCGCAATGCCTGAGTCTCAAGGTCTTTGGAACCTCGTTGTTGGTCCTAAGCCTATGCCTGACCCTCATTTAGCCCACCCTAATCACATCCGTCAGTGGAGAGCTCACAATGCCACAGCCAATGTCGAGTTAATGCAGGGTTTGCTTCTTGAGTTTCACTCTCAATTACAGCACCTCCCTCTTGCATCGGAATGTTAGAGTCATCTCGTCGACCGCTATGCCACTAGAGATCGTACTCGGCATTAAAAAATCAACTTTGAGTTTCAAGAGTTTTCCATTAAAAGGAAGGGGATGATCTTAAAGTCAAGTTGACCGAATATCGGCAGTTACTAGCCAAGTTTTCCACTACTGGCTCTCAAAAGTCCTAGGTCACGTTCTTCTTGAACAAGTTTCCCAACAAATACTTCCATTTTATCCAACACATTATCTCATCGCTTAGATTGCCAACCTTCTACGAGTTTGAATGTTAGTTCTTGCGTTACGCAAGGCTGCATGATAAAGTTCACAAGAAATCCTCCACTCACATCTATTCAAAGGAGCGAGGGATGGTTGCCTCTTCTTCGGGATGGAAAACCAACAATAGCAATAACTTGCAAGATGTGAAGGCAAGCCAAAACAAGGCTTCCATGAGTGAACTACCTCATATGAGAATCAGTGGGGGTTAGGCAAGGATTCTTGCCCTAAACAAGTTCCCACAAGCCTTGGGAATCCAAGACATGTCACATCAAATTTGACCAAGTGGTAAAGTTAGACCCATTAAAACGACTCATCCATAAAAGCATGCTTGGCCAACTTTATAATGTTTCACCTTATTGTAAGCTGAGAAACATACCAGGATACCATCAAGAATAAGCTGAACAATTATGTGCTCCAGCTGCTCCTTTTTCAAGTTCTTGAAAAGCAATTGACCTGCAGCAAATCAGTCCAGTTCCAGCACATGAACCTAGGCAGGTCTAACTGGGTGATCAACAGGAACATATTTGATATTTTAATAGTACCTGCCTTGTTGGAGTGACTTTTACATAAGTCTGAAAGCTGTAACATCGTAATCTTTTTGTCAGAATTTTCCAGATCCCTCACAGTTTCTACAATTGCAATTGCATGTCCTGCATCACAAGGAATCTTTTTTTACAATGTCTTCACATTCTAGTGGGTCAAGAGTGCAAAATCATTACCAATGAACTCACTATCACCTGTAATGTCCATGTCAGAAATGTCACCACCAACTGCACAGTTGTCACACATGCCTGATTCACATAAGCTACACATTAAAATCAGCTCAACAGCCTATGCAGTGCACCTTGCACTAGAGTTCCTTTGAACATTTTAGTTCTGCAACAAACTTAAATTCTTTAAGCTATACAATCTGTACTTACACTAGTCAGGATTTATTACCATTGCATTCTTGAAGCCCTTCTCCAAAATGGTTGAAGAAAGATGAACGCCGGCAGGCATGCTTTGACTAAAGCAACATGGCAGAAGTGATAGGATAAAGTGTTAAAACCTCAATTACTGCGAAAGCTCTCATAGTTGACCCTAACAATCTGCAAAGTACTTGCTTTTTTTTTTTTCTGGGGGTGGGGGTGGGGGTGGGGTGACAAATATGAAATGTGTAGTTGATTTTGGGGGGGACAAATATGAAATGTGTGGTTGATTTTGGTGTACACCTTGCAGAAATGCACCATGCTGTAAAGATTTTGCAATCCTGTATGTTCATAGAAAACCATGGAGCTCTGTCCCAGCACAAACAAACAAGTGATTTATTTCAGCAGTTACGAAAAGATGCTAGATCAAATCAAGGGGAAATTGAGCAGCCCTACCTGACGAGGGAGGTCCGCAGGCCTATAAAACAGTAGGCAATGTGATGGGAGACCATCACGACCAGCACGTCCACTCTCCTAAATGTCACTAACAGACATTAGTAAATCAGCAACACCACTACTGATTCTCAAAGAGAGTTAGATTTATCCAACAAGTGGTACCTGATAATATGTCTCCAGTGACTTGCTCATAGTGTGATGAATTACAAAACGAACTGCAATGGAAAAGCACTACCCCCATTACACACAATGTGCAAAGTTTTAATGTTTGTCTTCAGGGAAGGAGAACCAGAATTTATGAAAATCTCCGAGGAAAAGGGGTTCAACATTGTCAGGCTAACGCAAAATTGATAAACTGAATAATGCCAAACACTTGATTGAATTAAAGGCATATGACGCAAGAGGATGTATTCAACTATTCTGTCTATGTCAGCCAATTGCTTTCTTAAAGAACCTACTTCTGTACTTGGAACTTCATCTACCAAATGCGAAACCAAATCACACTACCTGCTGCTTTCTTGGCTACTTTCATATCTTACTAGATGATGTCCTATAGAATTTCGTGGCTAAATGCATTAAACAAGAACTTATTTGTAGGTACCATCTGGCTTGTTGATGCCCATGCCAAAAGCCACCTGCCACAGTAGATACAGAAAAGTTATTTGTCTTTACCACGTGAGGAACTTTCAGAAAGAACAGGGGAAGGAAAAGGTAATGTGAAAGAAACCTTACTGTGCCAACAATGACCTGCAACTTGTTCCTGCTCCACCTGATTGAAAGAAAGAAACAATGCTATAACTGTGATTGACATTTAACCAGACATCTGGACTTGTGCAGACCACTAGAATCATAAATCTACATACTGAAACATAACCCTCCATCTGGAGAAGACATATATAATTACTATTATCAAAAGAAAGTCATTAGAAAAATATGAACATGCAGTATGTTCAATGGAAGTTGTCAGAGAAAGGCAGCTATAATTACTATGATCAAAAGAAAGTCATTAGAAAAATATGAATATGCAGTATGTATCAATTCAGAGAAAGGCATCCATTATAAAAATCTGCATGAATGTGCATATATGTGAGGTTGCCAGAAGAGTCTAACATACTGTATTAAAGAATTAAAAACTAGAATCAAAATTTCTGAGATTGGTACAAGCATCACCCACCTATGATGAACACTACTGCGGGCAGCTGTTTCCATATCAGCATGATAATAAGCTGCTGATATTCCTCGTTTACAGAGCTCTTCTGCAACCTATAACAGGAGTAAACTTTCTTAGGCATATTGACATATGAAATATACTAATAACTGAACTTCATATAAATCAGTATGTCATTCAGCATGATTATCCAGCAATACTACTTTACCTGTTCACACTCTTTACGTGAAAAACAATAAATAATCCCTGATCCTTTCTTTCCATATGACTCCTTAATGAATTCAGCAATCTCCAAAATAACCATTTGAAAGTTTGATGACTTCTCACGGACCTACAAGCCAGAAATTGTCCCCTAAGTTATGCAGCATTTACATTTATATACATAATTGACCAGAATTGACTTCATGAAGACTATCATTTGTTTTAGGTGAAGGTGGCCATTATGCTTCTGTTTCTGCTGGAAGTTGGACACAAATGAGACCATAGAACCACATGTATCAACACATTTTCTGCTTCTGAAAGACTGCCCATAGTGTTTACTGCTACATGGACTTGCCTCGTAGAATAAGTTAGGCCTGTTCACTGTGCTCACAAATTTCACACACTTTTTTATGAGAAGCATTTCCCTTAAATCTGCCTGCACCCTCGCAGTAGCCGTAGCCTTCCTAGCCAAAAAAGAAAAAAGATTCATGCATTCATAAGAGAAATTTTTGTATGACCATTCTTAAGAGAAATTTTGTATGAAAGCAACGATCTTATTTCATTTTTACCCCATGAAAAAAAAAGGCCAGAATAATATGACTAGATGAACGTTCACCAATGGCAGAACCACCTCACGTATATAAAGATGTACAGAGCAGATAATGATGTATAGGAACAGATAATTTAACTTTACTTGCTACAAACAGTAACATTACCCAGAAGTGCGAGCAATGTTCAAATTTTTTTTCTACCCAGGCTATTGTATACCTCCTCTGACAAGGTAATTGAAATCAGCACCCCATTCTTATACCGAAGCGACATGCCAAAGCAAGTATCTTGAGACATATACCTTGAGTTCACTTCCTCTAGCCCCAAGTTTTCCATGAGGGCAGCCAATTCTAAAGTCACATGGAGTTTTACAGCCTTAAACAGAAAGTGCACACAGGTTTCATTGCAGGAGCCGAGGACAAAGCAACAGCTTACCCAGGCACTAATCTATGGAGGGCCCGTTGTCCATAAGGATGGGGGACGCTGGCAAGGCCCTTGGCTATGCTGAAGCCTGATCGTCACGAACATATACAGTGAATCATTAGTACCACTGAAGATTGTTACTGCTGAATTCACTGCTGCCACATGGTGGTTGATGCCCTTTTCAGGTCATTTACTACCTACACAAACTACGAGGCATGGCCACAGACAAACCCTACATTAGCACTACGGCCCTCAAGAAAAGCTAATAAGTTGCATGCATAGAGCACGGTTTACATATCATGACCAATAGGCAATATTCCCTAGAGTGCATTGTGTGAACGATGACTCCTGCATAGAGAACCTCCCCCAGGATACACGTCCCTTGTCCAAGGAGTGGCTTGGCTCTCATCTCAAATAATGATTGAAGAGAAGGCATTGCCTCCCCTTCTATTCAGCTATATTCGGTGGTAGCTGATGAAGCCCGAATGAAATAGATCTCCATGCTCTAGTAATGCAAGCTACAAATCTGACCTCAAAGCTCCTCCCTATGTCCCTAGTCCTGATCTCCTCAGAGATCCAGTGAATATTGGGCTGCTATGGTCCTCCATGTGTAGGTGTGATAAACCAAACCCTCCCTATCAAGAGTTTCTCCCAAGGCTCCTCGCTGGGGAAAAGACCCCTAACCATGAGCTTAGCTAATAAGGCTTTGCTCTAGCCATCTAGGTCTATGACCCCTAAGGCTCCTCTAGATGTGTGTTGCATGATGACATCCCAATCCACCTTCGCTCTAGCTGAGCTCCCATCTCCTCCTAACCAGATAAAGTTTCTAATAAGACAATTCACCAGCCAATGCATGACTTCAAGAAAGCCCAACAGGAACTGATGCACCACATGCTCGCAAGGAGAACCTGGCTAACCAGCACCACTGTCCCTGCTAGTGAGAGCCTTGTTGCTCCAATAAAGGAAATTCTGCCTAATGCTCAAAGAGGTACTCTCAATCGCCACATGGCATTCAAGATATCTCACTGCAGTCCTACTGGGAACCCAAGTGAGATCCTCGTGCCGGCACCATTCAGGCTGCCAAGATATCTCACTGCAGTCCTACTGGGAACCCAAGTGAGATCCTCGTGCGGGCACCATTCAGGCTGCCAAGATATCTCACTGCAGTCCTACTGGGAACCCAAGTGAGATCCTCGTGCGGGCACCATACACAAAATCCATAAAACTTGCACCAATTACAAGGCACCTCCTACTCTACAAAATATCTCCATGGCCGCTAAAAAGTCCCTAAAGTCAGCATGACCTTGTTGATCCCAAAGTAAACAAGAAAATCAATAATCTAAAGCACGTATTTCCAATAATCTTCTTTCTCGCCCTAGAGCTTTTTGCAGCTATGTTTCCAAATTTCAGTTTTCAGCCTTCATGATGATCTTGTCCAAGTTTGTGGAGAAGTGAAAGGTCCTTTGGATTTGAAATGCCTAGTGATTACAAGCTTGTGCAAAAACTGGACCTCCAAATGTATCCTACTAACAACACCCATGAGGTGGGCCTAGCTGCTCCTCAGCAGTTTTGGAATGGTAAGGTGGAGCTGTCAGCAATCAAGCTTGAAGGCTCCAGGAAACACTTTGAAACATTATGCACCTTGAGCATGTAGACTCAATGTTAGCCATTGAATGTTAAAATGACCCAATCTATGCATTGATTGGGGTAGGCGCATGTATTTTCTCCCGTCAACAAGACCCTTACACTTCTCAGGTTTCTGAGAAATCTTAGCTCCACAGCAAGCACTAGACCAACAAATTGATTTATTTCCTGGTGCTCAACTTGGAGAATGTGTGTTGATTATAAAAGGCTCACTAGGGTGACAATAAAAGATTTTATCCCCTCCCAACATCTAATGATTTGATTTACTATTAGCTAGATTGAAGTATTTTTCAACACCAAAGGAAAAAGAAATATAATGTCCCTAGATCCCTACTCATCTAGCCTAACTCCCAATGCATGAGCCCCCAATGTCGAGCCTAACCACAAGGCTCTATCTGCAATAATCAACCCATGATCTTGCACAAAGGACAATAGTCTCAGGCCAATTGAAACCAACCTTCCTTCCATGAATGGGTGATAATTCCATGATTACAACTTAGTTACAACAATAACATTTATTACAAAACTAAGAAATGCAAATTAATTCACAATCTTGGACGATGGACATCCTATTGGCCCCAAAACTAGTGCCCCTTTCAGTATTTCTTTAACTTAATTGAAGAAGAAGTTGATGTACAATGAGATTTTACCAATCCCTTTCAATATTCCAATCCCCTTGCTGTCCAAAATAACCAATAAGTCTTCAATCTGATTTGCCCCTTGATTCGGGCAATCAATTGGCCTTCATCTGCTTTGATAGAGATGGAAAATACCCCAAATTCATTGATTTATGGTCCCTCCACTTGAATTTGACTGAAAACAGCTTCACCCCTATCAAATCCAAGTCTTGGAGCTTCCAATTTCTGACATGCTTTCCGAGGCTACTACTAAACCCTAATTTATGCTGCAAACTACAGTTTATAGTAAAGAAATCTGAAATTTCTCAGCCTCTGGTGATCTCAATGCTGTAATCTTCAGAGCAAGGTTGTAGAAAGACTGGGAGATGAGAGAGAATACTAGGGAGAGAGAAAATTCACATTTTCTTCGCGAAGAACTAAAGAAAATCAGTCATTTATTGTTGCTTCCCTGTCTCATCAGCCTGTAGATGCTGTTGCGTGCCGTAGATTGGTCTTCTCCTACCTCTAGCTGCCTCAGAAGGTCCTCCAATGGCTACAAATCAGACCACCAATATCTCCCCTCTCTCTCTTGCAAGCTGAATGCACTAAAATGCGTCTCTCCAACCTCTAAATACATTTTTTAATCTTGCATGGGCATTTTTGCTAAGTGGCGCCCTTCCCATATGGTTTTTTCAGTATTATCCATAATTAAATATTAATTTTCAATCTTTAAATATTGAAAATTAATCTAATAATTATTTCGATGCCTGGAAAAATAATCTGATTGGCCAATAATTAAATAGGCTAGGCAACTTCCATTCCCAAGTGTCTCTACGTCATCTTTGACCATCAGATTCACATTATGTACCATTGAACGCCACTTCTCTAGTATCACCAACTAACACGTTGGCCAAATGAATGACCTAGACCAACAACAACTGGTATCAGATACCAAGTACCTCTACAGCATAACTTATGGCAACTTTTACCTTTGACATCTCGTGGTTTTCTCGAGTCCCAGGCTCTAAATTTACTCTAACCCCAATTACTCCTCACATGTGCAACATTTACTTAACCATGTGATTAAAAATTAATCCACATGTTATATGAGATTTCAAAAATACATGTCCTCATGATAACTTTTCTTCTTGTGCCTGATTATATTACTAAAAAAAAAGTGATTACAACAGAGTGCTCATGCTCAACAGACTAACTGGAGCTGATGCAAAGTCACTAATATATCATGTATACAAGCCTCTCAAGGCGGTCTAGGGGAGATGGGGGCAAGAAGCCATGAGGGGGGGGGGGAGTATATCGCCAAATGGGATTGCCTGCTTGCATCACAAAGAACGGGCCCTGGCCGCCCCAGATACGCATGAAGTGACCACGGAGCTCCTGACGAGCCCTGGACTCGCCCTGCACCTGATCCCATCAGCCGCGGAGGGAATGGATGATGGAGGTCCATAGCTCTGTTAAGGTCGCAAGTGCTAAAAGTCTCTCTCCGCCGAAAGCCACGTGGCATCGCGCCTTCCAGATATGCTATCCAGTAAGACTCCCTATGATCTCCCATATCTCCGAGCGGTCTGCTGTGGGCTCTAATACCTGGCGGATGGGTAAAGCCTCCAGACCGACCACTGCACATGAACCTGCCTCGATCATGAATATCATGTCCTGCATCCCGGCCTCATCTCCTCTAACTCCTCGCTAGTCTATGGCTCCTCTCTGCACCAAAGGGGATACAAGATATGTGCGACAGCATGGATTGGTTCCAATCCCATTGTGCATTCCACACTGCACGAATCTCATCAACCCTTCAAAGTAAAGAATCATGGATCATAGATAAAATAAGTTAAAAACTTGGAAGTTAAAATAATGATCAATCATCAAGGAGTCGTTAACACCAAATAATTACATGTGTAAAAGTTAAGCAAAAACTTACTTGTCTTGGGGCAAAAAGCTATTGCAAAGCAAGGCCTTGCCAATTTTATCCATATACTCATATAGAAGGCCCAAAGTACTCCCTTCCATATCAGTGATGCGCAATACAGTGTAAATAGAAGTGAGACTTTTCATCAATGCCTCTGCCTCAACCCACCAACTCTCATTTAAAATATTTCGCCTAAAAGCAAGAGCCTTTGGAGACTCTCTCACTCCATGTAAGCCATTCCTGCCATGCAATGGTCCATATCAAATTTGGACAGACCCATATCAATCTCTCCAATACAATAAACATATAAGCAAATCTAGTAGTAGAGGGCTTCAATAGCTCAAGTGTGCTATTGGCGCAAAGCATGCTTATGACGGATGGCCTCTTCTTCACGTCATCCACCCAAGATATTTATCAAACATCTTCAATAAACAAGTCAAGGTAATGGGATGCACATGGAGTCTATATTATGCTAAGAAACTCCTCCTCAAGCATACGTCTAATAGACACACAATTGCTTCCATTATCTGTCACCACCTACACCATATTTTGAACTCCCACGTCCATGATGAACCGTCACATGTGCTTTCAAATGAAAGTCATTGTGATGGTAAGACCTGAGGCAAAGACATCAATGGCCTTAATGAACATGGTGTTGAGCTAAAAATGCATTAGCTTTACTTAAACAACCCCCAAAACTTGCTTAATTAATGAAGAAACCTTGTTTATTTAAAAGAAACACGATCTTAGAGAGTTTCTGTGTCCCATAAGCATAAATCCACTTGGGAGGGCCTAAACTTTTTATAAATACGTATATTGCTCTCCATTCAGCTAATAATCTTGTTTTTGTAGATTTCAGATGTTTCAGCTTGCTGTTGACACCCCGTTTGCGAAGGACATCCAGCCGAAGCTGTCCATTGCTGTCTACATCAGTTGGCGCCTGATTTCCAGCCCTCCCATCTTTCAAATGTTGCGATAAACTTACCCTTTTCAATAATCCCTTCCCATGCAGCTTAACTCAGGTCTAATGCATCTTACGCGTGAATCAAAGCAAGCATTTATCATTTTGGAAATACATTACTTACAATCGATACCACAATTGGATGGACAATGATGTCCTCGCCCGAGGCTTCATTGCTCGTTATGGGGTTTCCATCCACGCATGTCATTTTCCACTTGGGAGCCATCCTCAATCTTTGCGAGTTTGGAGCTGATTTTAGTCAGGCGACTGCTATTCTTGCACAGATCTACTGCCGTGCTACCTGCCACGTCATCTGCAGCCTGCGTTTGGCAGTTTTCTCTCTCCTTTAGCTGTCGCCAGACTGTCCAACCTACATTTGATAGCTTTCTCTCTCCTGCAGACATCCTGCTATTCTTACACAGACCTGCTGTCGTACTGCTTGCCACGTCATCTACAGCCTGCGTTTGGCAGTTTTCTCTCTCCTCCAATTGTCACCAGGCTGTCCAACCTACATTTGGCAGCTTTCTCTCTCCTACAGACTGTCCTACCTACGTTTTCAGTATCTCTCTCTCCTGTAGAGTGTCCTACCTATGTTTTTAGTCTTTCTGCGATTCAGGATACGTTCAGAGTACGACATACTCTCCAGCTCATTACCCCTGCCCTGATCCTTGAGATACACGAGTTCGAGATTCAGTATTCATTCACTACATGGTGTGTTTGCTACATGAGCATTGTATATTCAGCAGTTATATCACTTCAGTTATTTTCTATGTTCATTGTCTCTGAGTTACCCTAACCCTAACTGAGTTCTTTTATCAGTCTGTGCTTTGTCGTACGATTGTTATTCGTGTTTCTGTGTCAGAGTATTTCTTTACACATGGTGCCTTTACATAAAGACACTAAAACATTGTACTCCAAGTGAGCCTCTATCGATGCTTTCTCCTTTCGAAGCTCCCATGTGCATAATGCATCCGTGGATGGGCCTTTCCACTCACACCGTATATGGCTCACTACCCTCATTGTCTTCTTCCATTGATGTGTAGTGGCCACATTGAAAGGGATAGCACAACGAATAAATAAGCATGTGGTAATTGTAAACGATCATTAAATGATGTCTAAATAGTTGCACGAACTTTGACAATGAAACATATTTTATGCAATTTGCATGCTTTGATAGCTACATTTCTAGGTTGAGATAAGCGATAAAAGAAGGATTAAATCAATGATGTACTCATTGGCATCTGGTCATGAAAGAATGGTGCATCCATGCATAGAGTTCTTTTATTAAAGTTCGAAATTGGGAAGGGATGCATATTCATTAAAATACTAAAAGCTTGAATTCGATGCATAAAACGTAGGGTTTATAAGAATAGCTCTGAATGTCAATCAATGTTGCATAAGGCAAGGAAAAGAAAGATCACTATAGATCCTATAATTGCATAAAGGCAAAAGGCCTATGGTCTTGAAATTTCATATTTGCATGGAATGATATAACTCATACATCTTGCAATTACTTACATCATTCTCTAGTTGCCTCCACAATTGCCTACCTCTGAAGTCCTGCATGGACACTTGCACCATGCAAGGAGCCCTTTTGCCCACCACCACTAGAAGATGGCGACAGGGTCCTTTTTGCACTTGAAACCAATACGGATATGGATGCACTTCTTTTTTATGGGCCACTAGCATCTCCAATTTAGCTAGCGCCACTAGGCCCACTAGCCTCTCCTTGCCCCACTTGTGCTTCATTAGCCCAATGTGGTATTGGATGAGAGGATTCATCCTCTTCTAGCTCAATATCCATACGCTTTCGATGCCAAAGATGGAAACTTACCGTTACTTCTGTCGGCACATTTGCGCAAGGCTCGATGTCTTTGTTGGGAACAAGTGTCAAGTGGTCTTTCACACACGTTACGCTCCCCGATTTCTCCAATCCACAATAGTTGCACTTCTTTGATCCGTCAAAGCCCTCGTATCCCTTGATTGGAGTAACGTGCCTCCAATATGAATCCGGCGTCATGATATGATGATTAGCCTTTAGATAATGGATTATGGGAAGAAGAATAAGAACAAGAAAAATAAGAACAAAAACAAGAAAAATAAGAAGAAGAAGCCCCAAAACGCCGTTTCGGGATACTATGATAAATCTAGAGTTATCCATCACTAAGGAACAGAGGTGCTAGCTCCCTCACAAGCATCAGGTAACACTCTGGACCCTTACTTTGCTAAACCTAATTGAGTCCGCAAACTAAAGTCGGCTCTAACTAGAAAGCATCAAGGTAAAGCTACAACAACTAAGGATGGTCTACCAAGTCATCCTCCTCCATCCATTTGGTATCCATTGGTGAATAATTGTGAAACTTCACCAAGTACCTTCTGGAATCCTTACCCCTGATCTTCCGCTCTTTGTGTGCAAAAATCTGCTCTAATTTTTGGCTCTATTTTGAGATTTACCCTTTTTCTCAACCTTGGCCTTAGTGACAAGCTTGGCATCACTATCTTGGAATCTTGCATCTTTTCCACGCAGCAATGTGTCAATTGTAGTGGTAGTTTTTATAAGCTGAGATATGCTAGAAACAGTAAACTTAATGCAAAAATCCCAAATACCCTTTGGCAAACCACAAATACACTTTATCCATATGGCCTGCTTTGTGCCCCAGGCATCATGCCTATGCTGCCATACATGGGATTAGGCATTCCACTTGCATTACCCAGATACATTGGGTGTTGTGAGCCATGCATTGGCTGCTGCATACCATAGGGATTTGAGCCACACATTCCTGTATGCCGTGCCTGTCCAACCATAGCATGAAAAATGGTAACACCACCAAAGTATCCTTGTTGTCTCATGCTTGCATGTGCTTAATTACCTTGCTGCCCATGTTCCCATAGAATGGCACTACCAAGTTGGCCATGCATTTGCACTTGCTGCCCCATGGGTACCAACTGCTTGTGCTTATCACGCATTTTGGGCTCTTCCAAAGAAGGCTTAGTCATTTCCTTCGGTTGTTGTGGCTGTCCCAAAGCTGTAATAGGTGTCTTCTTCTCTTTGCCTTTGCTATCCTTCCCTAAGGCATTCACGAATTGAGAAAATTGGGGATCCTTTGCCAATTCAGCAAAAAGATTTGTTGTTGTATACATTCAATCCTTAAAGCTATCATCGAATTCTTCAGCCCCTTGCTAGTCATCAACCTCTTTATGCATTGAAGTGCCAACATTTGGGTCATTTCCCATATTTTTTGCTTGCTGTCCATGTTGAGAGTCATGCCCAATATCGGATATTACATTTTACCCTTCACTACGTGGCTGATCAAGGAGTGATGTATCCTCTCCACTTCATCCCATATCACCATGTGAAGACCTGCTTCCTCTAATTCACTGCTGAGAGCAATTTCAGCACTAATGCAATAGTCCCAAGTTGCAATCAAGTGCTATAGGCCCACCAATTCAAAGAATTTGATGGTATCCGGGCAAAGGAACCATGAAACCAGCCTTCCTTCCATGGATGGGTGGTAATTCCCTGATTATAAGTTAGTTATAGTAGCAACATTTATTATAAAACTGAGAAATACAAATTAACTCACAATCTAGGACAATGGACATCCTGTTGGACCCAAAAACTGGTGCCCCTTTTAGTATTTCTATAACTTAATTAAAGAAGAAGTTGATGTACAATGGGATTTTACCAATCCCTTTTGGTATTCCAACTCCCCTTGCTGTCCAAAATGACCAATCTAATTTATCCCTTAATTCGGGCAATCAATTAGCCTTCATCTGCTTTAATGGAAATGGAAAATGCCCCAAATTCATTGATTTCTAGCCCCTCCACTTGAATTTGATTAAAAACAACTTCAGTCTATTAAATCCAAGTCTTGGAGCTTCCAATTTTTTATATGCTTCCCAAGGCTGCTGTTAAATCGTGATTTCTACTACAAATTGGAATTTACAACAAAGAAATTTGAAATTTCTCAGCCTCTAGTAAGCTCAATGCTATAATCTTCAGAGTAAGCTGTAGAAAGGCTGGAAGATGAGAAAGAATGATAGGGAGAGAGAAATTTCACACTTTCTTCGTGAAGAACTGAAGAAAATCAATCATTTATTACTGTTACCCTATCTCAACAGCTTATAGATGCTATTGTCTACCACAGATTGGTCTTATCCTACCCTAGCTAACTCAGAAGGTCCTCGAATGGCTGCAAATAAGACCAGTAGCATCTCCTCTCTCTTGCAAGCTTTAAAGACGTTTTTTAGTCTTCCATGGGCATTTTTGCCAAGTAGCAACCTTCCCAAAAAGTTTTTTCAGTATTATCCATAATTAAATATTAATTTTTAATCTTTAAATATTAAAAATTAATTTAATAATTATTTCGGTGCCTAGAAAAATAATCTCACTAGCCAATAATTAAATAGGCTAGGCAACTTCCATTCCCAAGTATCTCTGTGGCATCTTTGACCGTGAGATTGTTGTTAGGTTCCATTAAACGCCACTTCTCTAGTATCACCAACTGACACTTATGGCCAAATGAATGACCTAGGCCAACAACTAGCACTAGATATCACCAAGTACCTATGCAACATAACTTATAGCAACTTTTTTGTTTGACATCCCATGGTTTCCTCATGTTCCGAGCTCGTAAATTTACTCTAACCCCGGTTACACCTCATATATGCAACATTTACTTAGCCATGCAATTAAAAATTAATCCACATGTTAAGTGAGGTTTCAAAAATACATGTCCTTATGACACCAATCAAAGACCATAGTCCTCCACTCCTACCATGGGTTTCAATAGACTACTCCTAGTAGGTATGAGAACCTCCTAGAAGCACCTTTCCAACTCTGTTAGCTTAGAAGAGGAAGGGCTTATGCTCCTCAAGAAGAAGAACGTTGATACATTTAGCAAGGGCTGGCTGCAGCTCCTTCAAGAAAATCAGCTTCCTGGGACCTTATCCCCACTGAAAGCAGGGGCTATTCACATTCAAGGATGTAAGGTGTATATTCATTGGAACACTCTATGTTTTGTTGGACAAGCTCTACAAGACCCATAGCATGCTACAAAGAAAGGATGACCTAAGTAATGAGTTAGTGCTATAGTGGAAATCCATCTCAAAGACAATCTCCACTCACCACCTAACGAGGTCTACACTCTTAAAAGCCCTTGTAGAGGACTTTCCATGCATACCCACCTGGAGTGAGCCCTAGATCACCAACTCCCTATACAGGGACTTTGGTACTCTGAATCAATGATCCGTCGGGCCCCCCTCAAAGCAATGACAAATGATGCTCTCCCAAGCCACCTTAGCAAGACCCATCTAAGCTGCACCACAAAATCTGAAGTAGGTGGCGTAGTTGAGCCACACATGCCAAAGAGGCCACATGGTATCCAAGATATCTCACCAAGGTCCCATGGGGAATGTGGGTGAAATCCTCATGTGGTTGCCATTCTGGCTGCCTACTGTTCCATACCCAAAGTCCATAGGACTTGAGCCAATTAATGAAGGCACGTTCCACCTACTTCTCTGCAAAATATCTCCTTGGCTGCTACAAAGGCCCGAAAGGTAAAGGGATCTTATTGATACCAAAGTAAACAAGAACATCAATAATCTGAAGCACATATTTCCAAAAATCTTCTTTCTTACCGTAGAACTTGTTGCGGCTATGTTTCCAGAATTGATTTTTTGGCCTTCATGATGATATTTTCCGAGTTTATAGAGAAGGGGAAGGGCACAAAATACACATCCTTTAGGATCCAAAATGCTTAGTGATTTATAAACTTGTGCAAAAACTGGGTCTCCAAATGAATCCTAGTAGCAACACCCATGAGATGGGCCTAGCTGCTCCTCAGTAGTTTTGGAATGGTAAGGTGGAGCTATCAGCAATCAAGATTGAAGGCTATAAGATACTCTTTACCAATTATGCACCTTAAGCACGTAGACTCAATGTTAGACATGAATGTCAAAATGATCCAATGTATGCATTGATTGGGGTAGGCACATGTATTTTCTCAACAAGACTCCTGGTCTTCTCAGGTTTTTGAGAAGCCTTACCTCCAAAGTAGACAATAATAGATCACCACATTGATATATTTCCTGGTGCTCAACATGGAGAACGTGTGTTGATTACAGAAGCTTACTAAGGTAAGATTTCATTTTCTCCCGAAGTCTAACAATTTGATTTACTGCTAGCCAGATTGAAATATTTATTCAACACCAAAGGAAAAGAAATATTTATTCAACACCAAAGTCTAATAATTCAATTGACTGCTAGCCAGATCAAAACACCAAAGGAAAAGAAATACAGAAGCAAAACCTAAATCCAACTGAATGTCATTGTGTTGATCTTGTAGTACTTACAGTCAAAGCAATCATAGGCACTTTAGGAAATTGTTTCTTCAAAATGCCTAAGTTCTTATAGTCTGGACGAAAATCATGACCCCACTGACTGCAACAATGGGCCTCCTGAAAAGAGAAAACATCATGGGAGTAAAATCAGCATCAGTAATGAAGCAGCTCACAGTGCATGGTTATTTATCGCTTATTCCAGTAGTATTATGAAAGTGCAATGCATATTGAGATCTAAACAGGTTAAAAGATAAGGAAACAAGATTCATAACGTGTGAAGTCATAACATGGTCTTTCTGCTGAACAGTGCCAATTACTTAGTTGCAAGCCTTTTCAAATTTATAAGCAAAGATTTGTGATGTGTGAGAAGTCGTAACATGTTCCTTCTGCTCAGTACTTAGCAACAAGCCTTTACAAAGTTATAACTAAGCATTTTTGTGAAAGTTAGACAATTGCCATAAAATAAAGACACTAGACAGCTGAGTTAAAAATTAAGACGCAATCAAACTACACATTCTTTGATTTCTTATTACTCAAGGAAATAGTAATTCATCCAAATTTCCAAAGAAGAGAAGAATCTTAATAAACTCATGAAAACTTTCCAGAGGTAACAATACAAAACAAGCCCTGAAAAGAACTTCAACAATACATCAACAAGATTAAGGAAGTCTAATACAAAACTGAGTAAATAGCCAGTCCAGCGGGCTGTAATTCCAAACCAAACATGAGTCCAAATGAAAAAGGTGTCAGGATCCCAAGTACAAATTAAGACATTTCTCCTCCTCATCTGCTCAAAGTCAACCTGCAGTCTCCTCCTGTGGAGTGCCCGAGTAATCTTGTTCCACATCCTAGAGAGAGTGTATGTAGGAATGTCATGTAAATCAATGGCATGAGTACATCTCACTGTCCAAATGAATAGAAATCAGCTCCCATCTGTGACAATGCCTCTCACTCCACTCTAAATGTGAGAAGTCTCATGCAAGAATAAAGCTGATGTGCTAGCCAGCAATGAGAAAGATGTGACTCTCCTATGATTCTTGTATCTACATGTTGGGCCTATGTCCGTAAACAACAAGCTACCATCCCCCAAGCCACTCTGACAGTCTCCGTTGTACCATAGAACACGATCCTAAGGGCTCTCCTCCAAACCTCCTAGGTCTGAGGGCAATTCCATAGGTTGTCTATCTCCATGGCC
This sequence comes from Lygodium microphyllum, assembly GCF_053477565.2. NCBI lineage: Eukaryota > Viridiplantae > Streptophyta > Polypodiopsida > Schizaeales > Lygodiaceae > Lygodium > Lygodium microphyllum. The sequence goes on from NC_141148.1 coordinate 141,792,652, forward strand.
AAGCCACGTGCCAATTGCTAAACTCCTATGTGCTACTAGCCACAAGAAGAATGAACTCTTCTTAGGTCTAATGTTATCATTCAACCTCCTTCAAAAGTCGATTGAAGAAGGCAAAGAAATACCATCTCCAACCCAATATTGGGTAGCAGCTAGCATCCTCTAATGCTACTCATATGTATCCTCCTCCTTAACCTCCTAGTGTAACCAAGAAGGGCATGTCACAAGGTCTACCAAGAAATGGATCGCTCCCTACCCATTTATAGATCAAGATGGATAAGAGAGGGAGTTTTATGATGGATGGGAGATATAAAGAGACTACTAGTCATGATTATGTCATGTATAAGACGAGCAAAGAGTTCAACCACATACGAGATTATCAGAGTGCAAATGGGGGTGGTGGCTATGCTAGCTGGAGCCCTACTCTAAGCTGTGACTTACATATACAAATATAAGAGCTCCCTCAAGATAGATACCAATGGCTAGCATTAACTTCCTTTAGACAGGTTGTGATATAGAGGGTGACACACATTGTTGGTATGCTAAGATGAGTTCATGGATGAGTTTTCCTACTGGCCACACCCCATTCGCAGAGGAGATTATTATGATCAAAACTTCCCCCGGTCATCTACTACCATTTGGTAGCCTAATTCCAACCTTTGCCTCCATCCCAGAGCTATCGTCTGGTACCCTAGAGTTGTCGCCTACACACAGATTGCTGCATTTCCTACTGATGTCATCATTTGGTGCTGTCACTATCAGTCTAGAGCTGCCACCTTGACATTCTCTCTCGTCCCCAGGTTGTGTTTACTATTTTTGCCTACCATCCTAATTTTTTCTCTTCTCTATTTGCTCCATTTGCATCTAACAATTGTCATCCAGTTTTTCTCTCTTCTGAAGTACTTGCGTTTTTAGTCTTTCTCTCTGTTGCACTACCGTCTACTTTAGATCCAACCTTCCTTATCTGCATTTGCTAGTGTTCGATACTTGTTGGAGGCTGCCTTGCTGCAATTCGGGACGCATTCGAAGTATGACACACTCTTCAGCTCATAACCTCTACCCTAATCCTAGAGATACGAGAGTTCGAGGTTTAGTATTGACTACATAGAGTGTTTGCTGCATGAGCGTTGTATATTAAATATTCATTTACTTCATTATTCATTGTGTTCACTATTTTTGAGTTACCCTAACCCTAACCCTAACTATGTTTTGTGTTTATCAATCTGTGCTTTGTCATACAATTGGTTTTGTGTTTTCTGTGTTTAGAGCATTTCTTCATAGAGAGAACTCTTGCCAAGGGTCAGCGACAGCTTGGCTAATTAGGTGACAGCATTTATGTGGCTTTGGAGAGCAGGTGATTGCATTTAGTGCAGTTTGATCAAGGTAGCAATCAAATTGAAGGCATTTCCTATGAAGATTCTCTAATTTCTTTCTCATCTCAGCATTCTCTCACCTCACCTTCTCTAGCTTGTGCTCACTCATTCTCAGCATTTCTCAGTCATTCTCAGAAGATCTCAACCAGATTTGGTGGATAGCAATGAGAATTCTATTGTAAACCCTAAATTTCGATAAAAATTAGGCTTTAACAGCCACCTTGGGACCCATGCCATCAAACAAGGGTATCATACACTGAAATCAGCACCTGAAATTCAAGGCATTGTCAAGGATTTCAGATGCCAGCTCATCCGTTGTGAATTGGGGTAAGATTGGCTAGTTGGTGGTTCCATTAGTGCAAGTCCTAGGTGAAAATCAAGGGGCAACTGGCCAAAATCGCTTGCTGATTGTTGTACAACAAGGGGTTTTTTGGGTATCCAATGTCCGTGGAGATATGGAGAGACTAGTGCCTTACATCCTCTATCTCTTGATGGAGTGGACTGCGGAAGTAGTATCACATAGGGCTTAGGGATGCTAAAAAAGGTGTCAAGGTTGTGTGTTATTATAGGTGGAGTTGAATGACACCATAAATAATAGGGGGGAAGTGTATCATCACTTATATGGATCTCAAATGTGGGCTGCTAACTAGCACTCTAGGTAGGGATACTAGACTGTGAGGTATAATCTTCATTTGGGTAGCCATGAAGAACAAGCATTTGTGTTTTAGCAGGTAGCGGCTGTAAAGGCAGTACAAGTTGCATTTTGGCAATAAGCAGGTGCAGTATGAGCTGGATCCTTGGTGCAGGATGCACTGTTTCAGGTAGAAGCAGTTCCAGGTGGCTGAAAATGCTGACATTGGAGGAGACAGCAGATGATGCATCTCAGGCTGGAGCAGTAGCATGAAGACTGGTAGAGCAGTAGCCCAATGTAGATAATGCTGCCCAAGAAAAGTTGTGGTAGCCGCAGGATTAGTCACCAAGCTTTTAAGACAGGTTGTGGCAGCAGCTGGACTGATATGGAGGCTGGTCCTTGTTACATAGTAGGGTGGAGATGAATTATGGGATATGTTGGGATTAAGTATGAATGCCCCTATTATAGAGTTTGGGCAGGTGTATGGCTCCCCCTAAGAAATTCTTAAAGCCCATTGAATTTTGGCCCTTTTTGGGACTGTTCTCCAAGGAATATATTTGACCATGAATTTTCTTAATTACTATTGTTTTTGTCCTAATTTAGCCTTGCTTGACAGCTTGCCCTTTCATTCCAATTCTTGCATTTGGTAGCTTGATACTGCTCACTTTAATAAACAGTACTGAATTCATTAGACACGCAATGAATAGTAGAGCCAAAAATGATGCTTACAAACTCAATTATCATGTTCCCCTATGTTAAACATCAAAGTTCTTGTAACTTTTGAAAATTACATCAATAGCTATAAGCGAGAGTCGACCAGCATGGTTGCATTTTTCCAACTTTGACATGAAGCGCTTGCTTTTGGAAATCTTTTCTGGAGTCACATACAAAACTTTCAGCTGCCCCTCTCCTTTCTCAAGATATGTATAAACTGTCTTCTCTTCATCTTTTGAAGTGACTGAAGTCAATGATGCTGCCAAAATGCCTAGACTGTTGAGGCCCATTATCTGATGAAAAGGTGGTGTGTTATAAGTTCAACTTTCACTGTTGCTAATACAAAGCTTAAGAAATATAAGGTCTTTCAATTGGGGACTGCTTGTAAATAAAATTTGGATCCTTATTGTGCTTAAGCTTTGAAGCAACATATATACAGGAATAACCCATGACTTTGTAAAATAAATGTACCTGGTCTTGAATAAGTGAAAGTAATGGGCTAATGATAAGTGTGATGCCTGGGCGGAGAACTGCAGGAAGTTGATAACAAAGGCTCTTGCCACCTCCCGCAGCCATAATGACTACAACATCCCTCCCACTCATGATTGCATTCACTATCTGTGATTAAACATACAACACAGTTACAGAGTATCTTGTCATCTGCAATATACAGACTACTGCTATTATACTGTTGCTTGCAGGCATACTCTTCTTACTTTTATGTATACTTGACCCTGACTGCCTATCTTGAAGCTCTGAAGACAAAAACTAAACCTTCTGTATTCACATCAAATGCAGCTGATCATGAACACCAAGAGAGGGGATGGGAAATGAAACGGGTAGAACCCTCCCGAATGGTTATGTCTATCACTTTCTGATCAACACTTGGTCAATATAATGAGTACTAAAGATCCTATATACTTGAAAATCATCAACAAAACACCACTAAATGTTAAAAAAGGTATGGTTACTTTAGTTTAACAAGGGAAAAAACTCGTGTCACTTTCTCATTAAAAACACATAGAAACATGCATTTTATTTTGAAGTTCAAAATATTCACATCCAATTAGCCTACCACTTTTAGTGTTGTCAGTCCTGTCATCTCCCGGTTGTGAGCTCCTATCTGTTCTGATGGAGACATGGGAGTTCTAGCATTTTAGTATGTGTTTCTCCTATTTTAGACCCTTTCCCTATGTTTGTTAGTCGATTTACACCTCCTGCTAGTGCCTATCTACGGCCAATAAATTGGTCTAGGCTAAAATCTGACATTGAGTATCACCTAGTACCTATCTGACATAACTTATCACAACTTTTACCTTTGACACCCATTGCATCTTCGGGATCCTTGGCCTATTACCATGAAATAACTACCATGTGCATCACATGTGCTAAAGAACCTTGCACATTTGATTAATAACTTAATCAAATGTTATCGACGAGATTAAAGCATCTTAAAATTTCACGTCGTCATGGCAGACCCCTACAATCATTCTTGATTGCACTACATTGTGCCAAAGGAAAAGCGTATTGCACTAGAATTTCCGTAAGGCATCACAGTCACAACATTGGCCTCTGTTGTCCAACCATGTCATATGCTCCAAACCTGCTGAAAATTTCCAACGAGCATATACATAACATAAAACTAAAAATCACTCTAGAACTATTGCTAGAGCTGACTTCAAAACCACAATAAAGCATATTTTCAACATAAACCATGGCTGAAACTCCCAATGGCATTTACTCACATGCTTTTGTCCATGGAACCAGCTGTAAACCATTGAAAACTAAGCATAATCTGATCGTAAATTGACCACTTGCTGATCTAAGAATTGATCACAAACTGCTGCAAATGTGATCCCAAACTGATCACAAACTGATTGCAAAAACTGACCACCAATTGATGCAAAAAAACTCGTGCAAAACTTATCCCAAAAATGACCATAAAGAGTTCTCACTCTGATCAAAAACTGAGTTGAAACTTATCAGAATTTTATCTAAAACTAAGGCAGACACTCGTGCCCATGAACTGATCCCACACTCATGCAAAAGAATAGTCTTAGAACCATGGCAAAACCACACTCATCTGCCTACATTTCACATGACTAGTACACAGAGTAGTGACCCCATGGCAAACATACTATCAACACAATACCTTGAATGCATGCTGAATACATCCGAGATCCACTACATACAAGAGTTGTCCACAATAGGAGGAGTGGAAGTGCTACCTCTCCCTTGAGCATCAAGTTATACTCCACATCCCTGCTCTGTTGAACCTGACCAAGCCCGAACTGAAGTCGGTTGTAACTGAAAGGCATCGAGGTAAAGCTGCAACAACTGACAATGGTCTGCCAACTCATCCTCTTCCATCCACTTTGCATCTATTGGTGAAACAATGCTAAAGCTTCATCAAGAAGCATAAGGAAACTTTACCTCTAGCTTTACTTGCCTTAAAACCTTCACTAGGTTGTAAGCATTTCTTCCCCTTCAACATTGCAATACTTTATACTTTCACATTGCTATAATTCCAACTTAACTAATATGCAACATTCCATCCAGTTGACTAGCCCCTTATGTGTACTTGACATGCTAGGAGCACCACATGCATCACGAAACATTCTTGTTTACATACTTTGGACTAGTGCAATATGACTATCCATGGGAATTTGCATACTACCAATCATACCAAGATACATCTTCCTATATATTGCATGCATTACTAGCTATATTTTTCCTCATGACCAACGCTATACAAAGCATCTACATGACTAGCATTAATAGCATGAGGTACAACCACAGTGAACTACATACACACATTGCCAAACTTGACACTTTGTGCCACGACATCATGCCAACATTGTTATACATGGGATTATACATATTACCAACCATACCCAGATACATTATCATGGCTAACCCATCATTACATACATACCCTACTATCCAAAAAGCATTGGATTGGCACTTTCAAGTTGGCCTTGCTATGCACCAATTGCTCCTTCCCATGGCCAAAACGGTGGCATGTTGTCTTGGTGCGTGCCATACAAGCTCGAGGAGGGAAAGATGGAGAAAGACAGAGATTGGGGGTGTGAGAATGGAGAAAGCAAAGAAAGAAATATGTGAAAATGAGACGAAGAATGAACTTTTAACCCGTTTAAATCCCAAAACCGATTTAATGCAACTTCATATGCACTGTCCATTGTGTGATTGTAAATCCATAACCTTTTATCAGAATGCAATGAAACTTTACACACCCACTCGTTAGATGGCCAAGAATCCAAGTTTCTTTTTTTTTGGAAAAAAAAGGCCTAGAGACCCTTGGTCTGAAGTGTGGTATCTGGAGCCACTTTCCTAGGCTCGGTGGAGCATCATTTGCTTATGCTCACTGCTCACATTTGGAACATCGTGCTGATGTATTGGCTCTTCCTTCGGTGCATCTTGCTATCCTGAACATCTTAAAGACAATTTCCTCGTATTGCCTTTACCACCCTCCTTTAAGGGATTCAAAAAGTATATGAACAAAGGATAATTTGCCAATTCCACAAATATTCTAATTGTTTCTTGAAGACAATTTCCTCGTCTTGCCTTTACCACCCTCCTTTAAGGGATTCTGTACATGAACTAAGGATAATTTGTCAATTCCACAAACATTTTAACTGTTGTAATCAGCTGCATCTTTAAAATGGTCATCAAATTCCTCTTACTCTTGCAGGTCATCAGCTTCTGAAGGCCTAGGAAGGACCCACATTTTGGTCTAAACCAACATTATCAACTAGTTGTCCATGTTGCCTGCCTTATCCAAGATTGGGCATTGCATTTTCCCCAACAATTTGTGAATTATCAAATCGAGAGGCATCATCCTTGCTTGATCTCATCTCACAATCTGTAGACATTCTTGCTGTAATGCTTAGCTAAATACAATTTCAAGACTAAAGCATTGCTTTTGACCTTCAATCAAGTGCCTCAAGCCCAACAATTCAAGAGAATTAATGGTATCTCAACAATGAAACCATGAAACTAACCTTCTTTCTCAGATAGGGTAGTAAATAACCTAATTTAACACTAATTACAACAAGTATAAAATTCACATAAATTGAAATGTATGCTTTACCACTTTAATCTTAGACATTGGACACCATGTTGGCCCCAGAATTGGCACCCCTTGCAGTAGTTCTTTATCTTCTATTGCAAATGGAAGGAGTACAACTAAGATCCTCTAAGCTCCTCCACTAACCCAATTGTCTCTTGCTGTCAAAATTGACCACCAAGCCTCCAAACCAATTTGTCCCTTGGTTTGCTTGGGAATTGGCCTTTACCTTGCTCCTTAAAGACAAATTCAACCCCAAATCTCATACTACCTAGCTAGCCTCTTAAATTTCCTTGAAATTCCTCAATTTCAGCTATTGGAATTCAAGTCCTATTCCCTCAATTCTGAGCATGCATCACGCGGCGATTGTCAAACCCTAATTTCTACTATAAATTAGGGCTTACAACAAAGATTGACTGAAATCTCCTCCTATGATGGCTCAAACTACTGGAAAATACTGAGATAACTTCAGAGATGGTTCGAGAATGAGAGAGAGATAAATTTCACAGTTTCATCGCGAGAAACGCACAAAGGCTACTATTGTCCTCTTCAAACAGCTATGGAATAACACTCAAAGGCTACTATTGTCCTCTTCAAACAGCCATGGAATGGGCTACTGAGGACTCCAAATTGTTGTCACAAGCTATAGCATTGATTCCTAGCGGCTGCAAATCACATCACCAGAATCTCCCTGCTCTCTAATAGCCTTTTTCTCTCTCATAATGGCTAGAATAGACTTTTTCTACCCCTAAAAACGTTTTTCCCATTTGCACGAACAAGTTTTACCAAGTGGCAACCTTTTAATCCCATTTTGCAACATTATCCAAATTATTAAATTAATTTTTAAAATATTATTTTAAAAATTAATTTAACAATTATTCTAGTACTTAAAAATTTAATTCCACTTGCCAATTTGTCTTCCAAGAATCCTTGAGTAGTTATTGACCATTAGATCAACATTAATTAATTAATTAATACCTAGACTCTAATGTCACCACCACTGATATTCGTGGCCAATAAATTGGTCTAGGCCAAAATCTAACATCAAGTACCACCTAGTACCTGTCAGACATAACTTATCATAACTTTTGTCTTTGATATCTATTGCATTCTCGAGGTCCTTGGCCTGTTACCATGAAAGAACTCCCATGTGCATCATATGTGCTAAACAACATTGCACATTTAATTAATAACTTAAACAAATGTCATAGGCAAGATTAAAGCATCTTAAAATTTCACATCCCCATGGCATTTTCCTACTTCCCAATGATTGTTTGTGCCTAGCAACAATCCTTGACTGTAGACAACATCTTCTGGGTATACTCAACAATCTTTTTCGTGCAAGCGGCACATCTACATCTTGATTGTAGTTGGCTTCTATTAGCAGATATGTCAGTTCATTGTTCAGTCAGTGCATGCTAGAGAGAGTTGGTGTCATGAGGACATGTAATTTTGAAACCTCACTAAATATGTGGATTAATTGTTAATCACATGGTTAAGTAAATGTTACACATGTGAGGTGTAATCGGAATTAAAGAAAATTTACGAGCCCGAGACCCAAGGAAATCACAGGATGTCAAAGGAAAAAGTTTCTATAAGTTATTGTTGCACAGGTACTTGGTGGTATCTGGTCCCAATTGTTGGCCTAGGTCATTCATTTGGCCATAAGTGTCAGTTTTGGTAACACTATAGAAGTGGCGTTTAATGGTATCTAACGTCAATCTGATGGTCAAAGATGGTGCAGATACACTCGAGAGTGGAAGATGCCTATCCAATTTAATTATTGGCCAATCAGATTATTTTTCAGGGCACCGAAATAATTATTTGATTGATTTTCAATATTTAAAGACTAAAAATTAATATTTAATTATGGATAATGCTGGAAAAACCATTTGGAAAGGCTACCACTTGTCAAAAATACCCATGCAAGACTGAAAAACGTCTTTAGAGACTGGAGAGGCATTTTTTGTATATTCAACCTGCAAAAGAGAGAGAGAGAGAGAGAGAGAGAGAGAGAAGATGTTGTTGGTCTGATTTACAGCCATTGGAGGACCTTCTGAGACAGCCAGAGGCTAAAGAAGACCAATCAACAGCAAGTGAGAGCATCTACAGGCTGTCGAGACTATGTAGCAATAATAAATGACTGATTTTCTTCAATTATTTGCATCTACAAACTGTTGAGACAGGGTAGCAGCAGTAAAATGACATATTTTCTTCAGTTCTTTGCGAAGAAACTCTGAATTTTCTCTCTCTATAGCTTTCTCTCTTATCTCCCAACCATTTCACATCCTTGCTCCGAAGATCTCAATATTTGGACCCTTGGAGACTGAGAAATTGCAGATTTCTCTGCTGTAAACCCTAATTTAGGGTAGAAATTAGGGTTTAGCAACAACCTCGAGAAGCGTGCCAAAAATTGAAAGCTCCAAGACTTGGATTTTTTAGGACTGAAGGTGAATTTCAGCTAAATTCAGATGGAGGACTAGCCAGCCATTGAATTTGGGGCATTTCCATCGTCTATGAAGTGGGTGAAGGCCAATCAAGTGCCCGAATCAAGGGGCAAAATAGATTGAAGACTTGTTTGTCACTTTGGATAGCAAGGGGAGTTTGGATTGCTAAGAGGATCGGGAGAATCCCATTGTAAATCAACTTTTTCTTCAATAAAGCTAAAGAGATACCGAAAGCGGCACCAATTTTGGGGCCAATTGGGTGTGCATTGTCCAAGATCAGTAGGTAAATTTGTATTTTCAGATTTGCATTAATTGTTTACTGTTGTAATTAAGTTGTAATCAAGGATTTACCACCCATCCACGGAAGGAAGGCTGGTTTCATGGTTTCATTGCTAGGATACCATCAAATCCTTTGAATTGGTGGGCCCCTGGTACTTGATTGCAACTTGGGACTATTGCATTACTGCTGAAATTGTTCTCAACAGTGAATTACAGCAAGCATGTCTTCACATGGTGATATGGGATCAAGTGGAGAGGATGCATTACTCCTTGGTCAATCACGTGGTGAAGGGGGAAATACAATGACTGATGTTGGGCATGGTTCTCAGCATGGACAGCATGCTGAAAATGTGGGAAATATCCCAAATGTTGGCACTTCAATGCATAAAGAGTCCGATGACCAGCAAGGGGCTGAAGAATTTGATGATAGCTTAGAGAGTCAAATGCGTACAGCAGCAAATCTTTTTGCGGAATTGGCAAAGGATCCCCAGTTTACTCGATTCTTGAATGCCCCAAAGAAGGATAGCAAAGGTAAAGAGAAGAAGACACCTTCTACTTCGAGACAGCCACAAGAACTGAAGGAAATGCCTAGGCCTTCTTTAGAAGAGCCCAAAATGCCTAATGAGCACAAACAATTGGTATCAGTCGGGCAGCAAGTACAAATGCATAGCCAACTTGGTACTGCCAATTCATGGGAAGCAAGGAAATTATGCATATGCAAGCATGGGACAGCAAGGATACTTTGGTGGTGGTACCATTTTTCATGCTATGATTGGACAGGCACCACATGGGAATGTATGGCACAAATCCCTATGGTATGCAGCAGCCAATGCATGGCTCACAACACCCGATGTATCCGGGTAATGCAAGTGGAATGTCCAATCCCATGTATGGCAGCATAGGCATGATACCTGGGGTACAAAGTGGGCCATATGGATATGTGTTGGCATCCTCAGGGACTGTTGGAGCACAAGGATTTGGTGTTGGTCATGTAGGTACTTCAGATAGTGCTAGTTTTTATGCAAATACAGCCAATGCACCCTTTGTGCAACAGCCCATTTACGATAACTTGACTCCCATAGGTCCCCCGAAGGACTACGATGAAGATGGCAAAAGCGTGAAGTTTGAGCCTTTCAGTGGTGCACAAGATAGGCTAAAAGCACTTGTTTTTATTCAACAGTTTGTTGCATCCTATTTTGAAGGCAACTTCACAGAGGCATCTAAGATACACGAGGCGGCCACATTTTTTAAGGGAAATGCATTGCAGTGGTGGTCTACAGTTCTTATTCAAGGGAAGTCACCTACCACTTGGGTCTAGTTCAAGCAAATGTTTGCTTCAAATTGGTTGACAAGTACCTTTGAAGTAGACATTATGACAGCTTGGAATTAGTTGAATTCCAAAGATTGCAAGAACTGGGAGCAATATAATAAGAAGTTTTGGGATACATTGCTGCCTATTACTTCTTATCGCCCCGTACCCCTTCATGAGCAAGTGGAAAAATATGTTTGTGAGCTACCCAAAGGAATCAGGAATTTTTGCATTAAATCCACTGTGTCTAGCATGTCTCACCTTATAGAGACTGCTGCTACAACCGATGCTTTGCTGCGTGGGAAGGATTCGGGCTTCCTAGAGAGTGGAGAGAAGCCGAATAAAAAGTTGTTTAAGGCTAAGAAAAGGGGCAGATCTGAAAATCAGCCTGAAAAGAGGCCAAAATAACAGAAAAAGGGCTCGAAAACATTGGCACGACGTAGGGAGCTGATGGCTGCAAATAAATGCTATATTTGTGAACAGGAAAGGCATATGGCACGCAGCTGTTCTAATAAACAGCAAGCTGAAAAGGATGATAATAAGGGAAAGAAAGGCAAAACCACTGCTGGTTTAGTGCTTGATGTAGTGGCAAATTAGCCTAATCAAGATATTACTGAACTTTGCAGGACATGGGGCAAAATCAGAGATCAGCATGCATTGATTTTTCTTGATCTAGGGGCATGGTCAAATTTCATCTCTCTTGATATGGCTGACCGTCTAGGCATCAAAGAGGATGAGATGGGGCCCATGGGTGAGATTGGTATGGCATGCAAGGGACAAGCAGAGCTGGTCACTCCTATCATTGGAAAGCTTCGTTTGCACATTCAAAGTTATGTGGACAACGAAGAGTTCTTTATTGCTCCATTGGAAGGATGTGATGTCTTGCTTGGTATGCCTTGGTGTCATCGTGTGCATGCAGTGTTGATTCTCATAATAAGATTGTGACCCTCTTCCATAGAGGCAAAGTTCATAGTTTGGATGTAAAATTGAAAGGGGAATCTGTCCCTATTGTATCTACTTCTGCTATTTCCAAAGTAATGAAAAATCATCTTTCAGCTTACTAAGAGAGCAGCTGATTGTCATAGACGTGCTTTGCACTTTGCAGAGGGAGATTATGTATTGCTACAATTTGAAAAGGCATGGCTGATAAAGATGAAGGGCAAAGAGCGATTGTATCCAAAGCTGTCTATGAGATACTATGGGCCATTTCAAGTATTGGAGAAGATCAACGATGTGGCATATCAGCTGAAATTACCTCCACATTGGCGGATACACAATGCCTTTCATATCAGTTTGTTGAGGCCTTTTCATGGTGATGTGCCAGAGGATATGTCTACTGAAATTCAGCCTGAGGTTGAGAAGCTAGATGAGATTTCGATACCTAAGTAACTTTTGGCACATAAGAAAAGAAATGTCAAACATAAGGGTTCCAAAAGGTACTTCGTGAAGTTTCAGAATTATTCACCAATGGATCCCAAATGGATGGAGGAGGATGACTTAGCAGACCATCCTCAGTTGTTGCAGCTTTACCTTGATGCTTTCCAATTAGAGCCAACTTTAGTTCAGGCTCAATCACGTTCAGCAGAGCAAAGGTCCAAAGTATTACCTAATGCTTGTGAGGGAGCTAGCATCTCCGCTCCTCAGTAATGGACAGCTCTCGTATGTAGTGGATATCGGATGTATTCAACATGCATCCAAGGTACTGCGTTGACAGTATGTTTGCCATGAGATCACTACCTAGTGTACTAGTCACTGTGAGATGTATACAGATGAGCATGAGTTACACCCGAGCACTGGAACTATACTTTTGCATCATCTTATGATCAATTCAGCATGAATTTTGCCTCAATTTTGAGACAAAAATTCTGATCAGTTTCAGCTCAATTTTTGATCAACTTGAGAACCGTTTATGGTCACTTTTTGGATCAGTTTTTGCATTGATTGCTAGTCAGCTTTCGCAATGAATTTGTGATCAGTTTGGGGTCACATTTGCAACAGTTTGTGATCAGTTCTCAGATCAGTAAGTGATCAGTTTATTATCAGATTATGCTCAATTTTCAATGGTTTACATATAGTTCCATGGACAACAACATATGTTATGATGCCATTGATGTTTTAGCCATGGTTTATGCTTGGTTATGCTATGCTATGGTTTGGTTTTGCCACATGAGTTGAGCTCATGAGAAATGGACATGTCACATGATAATATGGCAATGTTTTTTAGATTCTTTGTGAGTCTTATGTTATGTTATGTTGGCTGGTAATTTTCAACATATATTGAGCATATGGAATGGTTGAACAGCAATGCGCAATATTGTGTTGACTATGATGCCCTATGGAAATTCCATATAGTCATCATGCATCATCTGACAAGTTCTAGTAAAGGGAGAGGAGCAAATGCCAATGCCTTCACAGTCGGTGACTCACATTGATTCTATACTGTCTCATATCTTGGTTTATAGATTCCATTTCCTAAGTATCTCTTCGCTTCTAAGTTCTTTGTGCAATGTTCTTTTCTTTTGCAGTGTTTCTCTTTCTCTTTCCTTTGTCTTTGGTGTTCAGCAGTCTATTACAACAATTTTCCACGTTTCCATCACTACATCCACTTCTAACATGGTATTCGATTGAATGATCATTGTTCTTATTGCTGTTTTATACTGTTTCAGGTCTGAGTTTTGGCTTTTTGTCTACTGATTTGACTTGCTTTTGACTTTTGTGCCTGATTTACAGCTTGGGCGACCATCTTCTGATCACTTTCAGCATGTTTCATCTGCATTTTGCAGACAGCCATTTGCATTTTCAGCTTTCGGGCGCCTTTTTCAAGGGTAGGGACCTATTCTTGACCCTTCCACGACAGCATTTTGGTGTCTGATGCTTGCAATTTTTCTAATCCACCTGCATTTTACTTTTTTTCTTCTGTGTAGTCATGTTCTCATCACTATATGCTAGTTCTTGTTGATCTTTTCTCTGTGTGTTTTCTTTACTACTTTGAGCTCGTGCAATCCTTGTGAGTCTGTATTTTTGGCATACTTTATCTCCCTCCTCATGGCTCCTCCAGCATCTCTCGATAGGCAACATGCAAGCATTATTTACTCATCCACGAGTGTTATGTCGGAGACTTACTGTGTTCAACTTCAGGTTTCTGTGAGGATGCTCTCTCTTTGTGCTTAGATGCTCCAATTTCAGAGAGGGGTGCCATACAAAGGAAGAAGAAGTCTCCCTGCTATTATTGTGGCAAGAAGGGACACCTCAGCAAGGACTGCCGGACATTAGCAACTTTACAGCAGGAGCAAACAGTGACGAAGGGTGAGGACTCTCTCAGTGAGTCTTCCTTATCTCCAAGTCTAGGTTTAGGCTCCAGCTATGTGGACCTGACAATGGTTGTAGGGGCCTCCCTTCTAGGTTGCTAGTAGAGATGATACGGTCATCCCTCACAACTCTCCCGTGCTAGAGAAAGAGTGTGAGGGGTTGGTGCGATGGGGTTGGAGAGCCTCATCTATATAGGTATACAGGTGCACACATTCCCGAGAGGGGTTTTCCTCACATATCAACCGAAGTGTGGCAAGTTCAAACCCTTGAGCTCGGATTGACATCCAGATTCATGATGAGTTGGATATTTGATAGAGAGGGGGATTGGCTCCTAGCCCGAGCTCACATGAGGAGACACTTAGCGGTCTGGCCAAAGGCGTGGTCACATATGTTCAAAGGCATTTTCAACAAGTTGGTCTTGTATGCTACTACGAGACATTCTTAACAGCACCTTGGTGGTGGCTTGCGCACCCACTGCTTGGGTATCCATGGTTCTACTCTAGTGGTCCTTGTTGTATGTACTATGATGGGATATTATCATTGTATATTGTATTGTATCAGATCACCCATGATCTGAGAGAGGGTGTTACCAGATATCTCACTTCATGGCTAAGTCTATGCATACCACAGAGGGCTGGGTACATTCTATATATTTTAGGCATTTTTTATTTGCCATTTTGATCATGTTTATAGCATTTACTACTAGCCGACCTGCTGCCATTTATGGCATTATTTTTTGCCTATTTACTCAGGGTCCTCCACAGTCATTACGCATCATCTATCATTCATCATGTGACAAGTTCTGGTGGAGAGAAAGAAACAGATGCCAATGCCTTCATAGCCAATGACTCACATTGGTTTTCTATTGTCTCATATCTTGGTATATGGATTCCATTATCCAAGTATCTCTTTGCTTCTAAGCTCTTTGCGCAGTGTTCTTTTCTTTTGCAATGTTTCTCTTTCTCTTTCTCTTTCCTTTGTTGTTGAGTATTTTACTCACGCCTCACTTACGCCTACGCTCACATAGGAGTGTCGGTGATCAATAGGACACTAGGACATTTTTACTCTCGGTAGGAGAGGTTTTGCCCCCCTGACTTATGGTATTATTTCGTATGTACTTATGACACACACTTACGGGCACTTATCGTGTTCGGGTATGAACACCCCCTACAACCCTAAGGTTTAAGGGTTGTACCTTGTACTTTCAGCTAACACTCTTCAGTCTATTGTATTGGGTGTCATGCTTCACTCTCACACTGTCTACTGATTTCTGCGCTGAGCTTTGATCTTGCCTCCATCTCACATTTGTCTCTTGTGTTCAATAGCCTATTACAACAGTTTTCCACATTTCCATCACCACATCCATTTCTGATAACTTCCTCCTATTTCAATGCTGTTGACAGTCAAAATGCAACTTTTCTGGGTGTTTGCAAGATTCATGTTAGTAGCCATGTGTGTCTCGTACAGTCGTCTCTTGCATGTGAACGTCAATCTAAGTAAGACAAGGACATTAGGAGCTCTGACATTGTATTTATCTATCATTTAATGTGTTTTAAACACTTTAGATGGAGGGCACATTAGTGCATTTCTTTTTGGGCACTTTTGGCTATTTTTAGGGGTTTTACTATATTCAAGGTTTTGCCTTTTTTTTGCTTATATATAGGTGGCTTGTCCTCCCAATCTCATTATCCATCATTGATCCTGATTCCTTTGTGATCAGCCAACACTCCTCATTCTCTCATCCCCTTGCTACCGTTTGGCATCCACATTGATGCATAGAGTTGCATGTTGTGAAGAAAATACCCTAACACAAAAACACAAATAACACCGTACGACAAAGCACAGACTAATAGAAGAACATGGTTAGGGTTAGAGTAACTCAGAGACAATGAACACAGAGAATGAATTAAGTGATATGATTATTGAATCTACAATGCTCATGCAGCAAACACACTATGTAGTAAATGAATACTATACCTCGAACTCCTGTATCTCAAGGATCTGGGCAAGGGTAATGAGCTCGAGGGTGTGTCGTACTTCAAACACATCCCGAATCGCAACAAGGCAGCCTCCAAATATCAAACACCAACAACCGCAGCCAAGGAAAGCTGGATCTAATGCAGACGGCAGTGCAGGAGAGAGAAAGACTAAAAACGCAAATGAGGAGAGAGAAGCAAACACAGGCTGCAGGAGAGAGAAAACAGCAAACACAAGTTGCAGGATGATGGCGACAGCTGGAGAAGAGAGAAAATCTGCAGGTGAGCAACTGGGGCCTGAAAATGCAGCAGTATGTTGCCCCTTCCTCTACTGCTTTCTAGTCTAGGTGATGTAGTCATCCCTCACGACTCTCTGATGCTAGAGAGGGAGAGGGAGAGTGAGAGGGTGCTGAGATGGGGCAGCCAAACTTCATCTATACAAGTATACACGTGTACATGTTCCAAAGAGGGACGTCCCTGATGCATCGTTTGGCAAGTTTGCCAGCTATAGACATGTGGCTGATTAGCAAACGCAACAAAAATCAATGTAAATTGTGCAATCGAGACTAGAAACAGGTGCCAAACTAATGTAGACAGCAATGGGCAGCTCCAGAAGAGATGTCCTCCGTGAACGCGGTGTGGACAGCAAAGCTAGAGAGCCTGAAACTTACAAAAACAAGATTGGGGAGAGTGTGGGCTGCATGCCTATTTATAGAAAGTTTGGGATACCCAAATCAGGGTTTGGTAACTCTCTAGGACCACGTTTCTTTTTTTTTAATAAGAAGGTTTCTTCATTAATTAAGTGTGTTTTGGGGCTGTTTAAATCAGGCTAATGCAGTTTTAGCTCAACAAAAAGTACCCAAGAGAGTTGTAACTCGATACTAATAGAGGGATGGTTGTCCAAGAATTGATATTATTTGCTCCTAAAACTGTCGCAATCAATTAGAAAGGGCCTCTGATAAGTCCAAACAAGCTAAAATGGAACAGTGACGACACACCATGCCAAGGCTATAATAAGGTCGTCCAGCAGACACTAGTGAGCCTCAAGCATTGTCCAATATACACATAACAAAGACTGGCACATTTATGCGAGCATTGGGACATTTAAAGCACACTGATAAGCCTCAAACACTGTCCAGCCAACACATAACAAATACTGGCACATTTATGCAAGCATCTCTGCTTATGTTGGTGATTGGAAAACATATTATGGGGTGCTAAGATATTTTCTAATCCATCCAGTTATGCTATAGCTGCTTTTGAACCAAGTTTGGATGTGCAGTCAGTTGCTATTTTTCAATTAGAAGCACCTCAAAATGTAACTTCCAGATACATGTTTGACCTATTCTAGGTGCCCATTCTGGTTCTGACAAATTTCTATCTGAGTCAATGCTCTGCATCTGATTTGAATTTGAATTCAATCTTGAAAATTCTAAGCATACATAGCTCATTTTGAAAAAACAACGAAACTGTATATCTGCAATATTAACAATGACAAGGTCCAACAGAATAGCTCATTTTAAAATAACAATGAAACTGTACATCTGCAATATAAAAAATGACTAAGTGCAACACAATCAATCAACTTGGCAATAGACATACAGTCTTGATAACATCCATGTTAAATCCTTTCCCCTTTATAAAAATTGAAGCTGTCTCTATCTGAATTTGAAATTGATAGAGTCTCTTATTGGTGTGGATGGATTTTCTGAAGTGGCATGTTGTCCAAGATAGTATTTCACTATACCAGGCATTCTAGCATGTGTCAACCGCAAACGGTTGTAATCTAGGATTCTGTCAAATTGTAGATCAAGGACTCCTTAAGTCGGCTTTAAAATTTGTGAAGAGACATGATCATAGCTTTGAAAAGAAGTCACCAAGAGAGGATGCCAAAACCCACTGTACAAGAAAGGGTTATGGTCAATATGTGATGTTGAGTACATGGAGTGAAGACAGCATAAGAAAGAGGGCGCTCATCGTGAAGATAAGGACATCGCAAAAAGGACAGCTCTCGGCAAATATATCTACAGAGCAATCTCACTCCAATCCAAGTAGCACACAACAGACATGTATGTCACGGATACTAGACACATGACTAAAAGGAAATGGACCATATATTTAGATAGGAAGATAATTATTGCAGGGATATTTGAAGAGACCTTCAAAAGGGGAAACATCATGTTACATAGAAAGGCATATCAATGTCAAGGAAGCTTGTTGCCTAAGGTGAGAGAATATAAATGGGAGTCATCGTACTGCCCACAACCACATACATCAGGATGCAAGAGAGTATCAACAAGGTAGGCGGCTATGCAAAGTGGGTATTATGGTCTAGATAGTCAAGCGACACAAGGCCTGTTAAGGAAGGCTAAATTAACCCACAAAAAATGTTAGCTAATGACAAATTAATGGCCAATTTTATTCCACAGAATACGGTCCCAAACAGGGGAAATTTTAATTAACTACAAAAAGTTCTCAATGGGCAACCATTGCCCAAACTCTATAAAAAGGTGGCCAAAGGGAACCAGTCTAGATCTCACATGATCCACACATCAGCCATCATCCTGCCCACATGAGCACCAGCCTATCCATGCCCACACCCTGTTTTCCATGCAAGCTGCCAGCATTCTACATCTGATGCAGCTGCTGCAACAACTGCTCCAAGTGCTGCTATGACTGCTACTGCTGCTGCACACATCATATCCAGGTCTTCCATGTCATCATCTACATCAGGCAATGGTCATTCCAGCCTGTCATGCTGCTGTTTCCTGCCAAATGCAGCCTCTACTGCGTCAATTTCCATGCTTGCTGTTCGCAGTGCTGCTATTCAGAAGGAAGCATCCTGCCCCTCTATAAGACATTATTCATCCTGCCAGCTGGTCATGATTCATCCAACACTACCATGTCTATCAAAAAGGCAGAACTCACATATGCCAGATAAATATCAGATTATCATAATTGGTCATTCCTAACAAGGATATACGAACCACCATGGAGTCTGAACTTAGTAACTGAGTGGAAAGACAGAGATGCAAGGAAAAGAACAAGAATGCTTTAAGAGAGGCTGTTCTACTCTAGATAATGTATTCTTTGGAGGCCCTTATTGAGGAGGGCAGCATCTCTACACAGCTTTACATTTTGACAAGGATTCTAGAGGAAAACAAATGAGGTTGCGTCAGTCTTAAATAGCAATTAACCTGGGGTCACTAGTTAAGATTCAGGTGTAGCATCATCTCACTTTCAGCAGCTTCATGTAATAGCCTTGAGAATACAGGGAAAAGCATTCAGTTGAACTCATGAAAACTGCAAAAAGAGTTACACAGCTAGTAATTTTCTTTAGATTTTGCAATGTTGACTGCTAGCACTTACCTCTCGCTGATTAGTTCGATAAGATGGAATACCGAAGATGTTCAAAAGACAATCATGAGCCTCTTTGTCCCATGGAAAAGACCCTGCCCAATCCTCTTCTGAAGCATCTGTTAGATTATTATGGCTCCTTGTTTCTTTACTTGCACCACTAATTTCACATACATCAAGCAAATTTTGCAGTTCTTCTTTCTGCCCCAGCAGCTTTTCTTGACGCTCAAGTAAACAGGCTATCTGTTCTGAGGACAGAAAAAACAAAAGTCAAAAGGCGGCATCATAAGTTCTAATTCAAGTATGGTAAGTCTTAACTTGAATACAAACTGAAAATGGTGAAATTGCAATCCAAGAATAACAATTACATATATGGATGCCTTGCACAATACATGTGTGTCCACAATATACCAGAACAGCTCCTCAAAGTGGCACTCAGGAGTTAGACAAATGTATGCATCAGCTAGCCTAATAAAACTCAGAGAGCGTGATGTAAGTGCAGGAAGGTACAGAAAAGCAGCAAGCAACGTCCTCAATGACTTTAAACACACTATTGTATTCTAGTCACATCTTAGTCTGGGAAGGAGGCCATCCTCAGTTCTATTGAAGTCATCAGGATCAAGAAAAGGCATTCCAACCTCAGCACTCTCCTTGACCGTTCCACAAACTGCCTCTTTTATTGTGTCCGTTTTCAATGGCAAGAGCCTCTTGCAACTTAGAAAAGATGGATCATACCAATTTGTTTGAATCCATATATTCATGTAAGGGTCTGATATAAGTAATCCAAAAGAGGGCTACAGACCAGAAACTAAAAAAAAACACTAATGCTGCTGCCTAGTTTTGTGAAATTTATGCGGCAATACATCCTGGCTCCACAACAGTAAAACACATTATAGCACCTCCGAAACAGTACCAATCAACTATATTCTAAGTATGCATCTTCATTACTGGAGATTAGCTTGGAGTTGCTGCACCTGGGTTTGCTTCTGGGATAGGCTACCCTACTAGTCGTTTGCTTGTTGGAGAACATATGGCTATTGATGTATCAAACATCCATTTAGCAATTGTTTTTATAGTTGGTCTGCTGCCCACACTATTTCCAGATCACTTAGACATCATCAGATACATCCAGATTATTATTGCTGTGTTTTGGGATCTGTTGGAGTCCAATATACTTTGATACCCATGCCTTTAGCCACCTTTGCCCCAATCTCGGAGACGTGGAGGTTCGAGGCCCTATCTTCATTACTAAAACTACTAAAACTCTTTTATGAAACCTTAATAGATAGTATTGTAGTATTGTAAGAGAAATTTGCTAGAATTTTTTTAAGCCAAATAGATAGAGAGAGAGAGAGAGAGAGAGAGAGAGAGAGAGAGAGAGAGAGAGTGTGTGTGTGTGTGTGTGTGTGTGTGTGTTGATAAAAATCCAAAGTTGTTAATGTAAAAGAGGGTCTAAGGTAGTATTATAGGAGAGAATCGCTAAGATTCTTTAAAGCCAAAGAAGGGGGCACTGGTGCCCCATTCTTTGACTTAAAAATTTTCTACCCATTACAACAGGTTCGAGAGCAGCAAAACACAAAGATCAAGACCTAAAACAATAAATAACAATAGCACAAAGCACCAAAACCAACAACACTGGTCTTCTAATACCATGTGAGAACAAGCAACCAAACCGGAAGAATCACAACTATTGACCACTGGATTGGAACAGGGAGACCCCATTTTGGAACGTGGAGATAATGGGATATTTTTTTAAAATATCAACTTTGGGTTTTTTCCATAATTCAGCAAACAAGCACTTCACAAGTATTTGAAGATACTTCAAAGGCACACTCTTAACATCATTTTGGCCCAGTAAGACCAAAATGAATAGTGCATGACATATTAAGGCTAGTTGATGCTGCAAAATACGTCCATAACTAAAACAAGTCTAAAGAGTAAAGATCAAGAACCATAAATGTCTGAGGTCAAAGTATGTACGTCATATCATGAAAGAACAAACTGGTCCCTAAAATACGCAATCGGCCTACTAAAAAACTGGCTGACCAGCCATGTGGCGGTGCAAAAATGCTGACCGAACACTCCAAGGCTGATCGCATTGACCTGGGGCTAGCAGCCTCTCGCATAGCAAGGAAAAAATGACTGCCTACTTAGTGTAAACACATCTAACACTGACTGAAGGAAGAAATGCACACAACTGAATGGAAAAGACAGTTAGAGCTCCAATGTCTCCATCAGACTCTGATGGAACTCACAACGAAATGATGACAAACTGACTGGACAAAATGGCAATCTAACACCCCATCTCAAATCTTGGGAGTATTTGAAGACCCAACAACCTCATATCATGAAGCATAGAAGCTTGTCGAAGAGGCTTCATGCAAAGATCCGCTACATTGTCTTCCATGGGACAGTAGGCCACCCCTAACTCAAAATCCACAATGCTCCCTGAACAAGTTGGTACTGAACCTCGATGTGCTTTGTGCGAGCATGAAACACAAGGTTCTTCACTAGAGCTAAGGCACTCTAGTTATCCAAATGCACCTGTGTGGGTTCTGTTTATGGAAGGCTAATCTCCACCACCAAGTGACAGAGCTAAACTGCCTCCTGAGCTATAAAACAAAGAGCACGGTATTCAACCTCCGAAGAAGATGAGGCCAAGGAAGACTGCTTCTTATTTCTCTGTGAGATAGCTCTCGATCTGAGGGAGAAATCAAAACCTTTAGTGGAACCTCTAGACTCCACATCACCTACCTAATCAGAGTCACTCCATCAAACAAGAGTAGCCCACTCTCCATACATGATCCCATAGGATCAAGTTCCTTGAAGTGGCACAACACGCGCAAAGCAACTCTCTAGTCAGCCTAAATAGGAGTCTTCATAAAATAAGACAACAGTGCTACCACGAAAGAGATGTCTGGCCAAGTATGAATGAGCCAAATCAAGGATCTAACAAGACATTTGTACCTGGTAGCATCAAGAAGGCAATCTCCAATAGTAACCAACCTAGACTCCAGGTCCATCGGGCAAAAAATTGGCCGACACTCCGCCATACCAAACTCTGAAAGAAACTTGAACATATACAATACTAAGAGATGAAAATACCCTATGCCAACTAATAGATCTCCAAACCAAGGAAGAAGTGAAGGATCCCAAAGTCTGTCGTGTCACTCTTGCCACAAGTTCTCGTGAGTCCAATTAACCTCTTGTGAGTCACTCCTTGTGATAATCAAGTCATCCACATACAAGATGACTAAAATACACTTATCACTCCACAACCTTATAATAAAGGTTGGGATCATGATCGGATCGATGAAAGCCACTCCATAAGAAGAACTGATCAATCCTCTGGTACCAAACCCTAGGAGCTTGCTTCAAGCCATAGAGCGCCTTACACAATCTGTAGGCACAATCCTCCTCCCCATACACAAGAAAACTAGGAGACTATGAAACATAAATCTCGTCCTCTAGTATGCCGTTCAAGAAGGCAAACTTCACGTCCAAGAGCCAATATAGTGTGAATAGTAGACATACAAGTTGTAGATATGAAGGTTTCCAAATGATCCAAACCTGCTCTCTGAGCAAAACCCTTGGCAACAAGCCTAGGTACAGCCATTAGATAAGTACTTGGTCTTAAAGATCCACTTCACACCAATCACCTATTCGCAGAGTATTTATCAGCTCATGTTTAAGTCTGTGCATGCCAGTTGGGCTGCCCATGCTAGCCAATATTTAGGCATTATTTTATTGATTTTTGTGTTTCACTTGTGGCACTTTACACTAGGTGGCTAGCATTAAATACTAGCTGACCAACTACCATATTTGGCAATATTTTGGGCCTATTTATTCTATGGCTCCTCCTCTTCCCATTCAGTCATCATCATTCTTCAAGCGGTCTCCTATTGGAGAGAGGAGCCAGTGTCAGTGCCCATCCAACCAATGACTCACTATTGTATGCATCATTCTTGTGTTTGGTATATGGTTTCCATTTCCCAAGCACATCTCTGAGTTCTCTTCCTTTGCAGTGTTCTTCTGTTTTCTTTCTCTTTTGTCTTGTGTTTAACAATTTATTTCAGCACTTGTCTATGCTTCCATTGCTACACCACTTCTGACATGGTATCAAATTGCAAGATCTAGGTTCCTACTGCAATTTTTCTGCTCATTAGGAGTCTTTCTCTCCCCTATTGATTAGGTCTGTGTTTCTCAGACTAGCAACTTGCATTTCGGCCTGCACCTCGATTTCAGCTTGCAATCATCAGTTTGCTACATTAAATGCTCCATCATCCTGCATTTCTCATTTTCTACCCCTAATCGTGGCTGGTCGACTCTTTGTACAAGCCGTTTTTGCTATTTCTAGCAGTTCTTGACTAGTTTTTCTTCATTTTGCAATAGTTAGCCTT
Organism: Lygodium microphyllum; assembly: GCF_053477565.2. Taxonomy (NCBI): domain Eukaryota; kingdom Viridiplantae; phylum Streptophyta; class Polypodiopsida; order Schizaeales; family Lygodiaceae; genus Lygodium; species Lygodium microphyllum. The sequence continues at coordinate 141,816,531 of NC_141148.1, forward strand.
CATTTCCAATTGGGTTTTTGGTTAAACTGCATGTGAACTCCCATTTTGTGGAGTCTTTGCTGTTGGTTTGGTTGTATTCCCTCTTTGTATACCTTCTATTCTCTATCTTCTCTTCTTCTCCTCTCAAAATGGCTCCTCCATGCACTTCTACAAATGATAAGTTACATGGACCTAACTATCTTACAAGGAGTGCTATGATGAAAGCTTGGTTTGTGTAGAAGCAGATTCGGTACATTGTCAGTGGCGCTATTCCTCGATTCCAACGTCCTTTTCCTCTTCCCGAAGATTTTGATGCGGACAACCGGACGATGCACATGCATATTTTGCACTACTTCGGTGTATTTCTAAAGAAATTCTATCGGCGATTACCTCCTGTAGGACATCACCAAAAATATGGTCAAAGCTTCATATGTTGTACGAGGCACCTTTCCCCATGCGTGTTGTAACCCTTTATGGATAGCTTCAGCAAATGAAGTTTGAGCTTAAGGACACCATTCAATCATTTTTGCTCCATGTTACACACGTATAAGACCAGCTTCGACACATGCAATCTGCCCTTCCAAAGGCATGTCTAGTGGGAAAGGTACTCTACAAGCTCCCCCCGAGTTTGATGGAGAAGCGAATGCTTTGAGGGCACAAACATCATCTACACATGTGAGCTTTACACATATGCCCTCGATGTTGCTTGAGCATGAGGCAACTTAGCGTCTACAAGGTGGGCTTCCATCTCATTATGTGTTGGGATGAGTGCGCAATGAAGTGCAAGACAGAAATGGAGTAGGAGCAATGTTGAGTGAGAATGAGAGAATTCCAAGATGAGTGTACCAATCAGTGACGGTGCACAAAGAATAAGATCTATTTATATGTTAGGGTACAAATAAGGGTGTGTTCACACCCATATAAGTTTATACACACAGACTTTACACCGGAAGAGACTTAACACCCAACAACCTCCCACTTAAAGGCCCGAAGTGGTACCTTTAAGCTAACCCAATGTTGAGAGTGAGAATGAGAGAATCCCAAGATGAGTGTACCAATGAGTGACGGTGCACAAAGAATAAGATCTATTTATATGTTAGGATACAAATAAGGGTGTGTTCACACCCATATAAGTTTATACACACAGACTTTACACTGGCAGAGACTTTACACCCAACAACCTCCCACTTAAAGGCCCGAAGTGGTACCTTTCAGCTAACCCACTCGCACTACTCCGATGCAATGCTCATGCTAAGCCTTTTCAAGATTCTTAGTGAGAACATCTACAAGGTTATCTTGGGTTTTGACCTTAGTTTGTGTGACAAGACCATCATCCAAGATTTGTTGAATGAAGTGGTACTAAACATCTATGTGTTTGATACGTGCATGAAACATGGCATTCTTAGCCAGACATATGGCACTCTAGCTATCACAACCAAGCACTGGAGTACGTGAAAAAAGATCAAAATCCTTGACCAAATGACCCAGTCAAATAGCTTCCTTAAAAGCTTTTGTGGCTGAAATATATTCAGCCTCTATAGTACTCAATGCTACAATTTTCTGCAACCTTGAACACCAAGAAATGGCCTCATTAGCCAAAGTAAAGGCATACCCACTGGTAGATTTGCTAGTGTCAAGATCTCTTGCCATGTCCAAATCAGACAATCCTTGCAACTCTAGTATATCATTTCCATAGCAATATACACTTTTCCTGTGTACCTTTTAAGTATCTAAAGATACATTTCACTACTGCCCAATGTGGCTTGCCAAGGTTAGACATGAATCTACTAACAACTCCCACTGCATGAGCAATGTCAAGACGAGTTGCAACACCATGGCATACATCAAAGAACCACAAGCTGATGCATAAGGTATGCCCTTCATAGCAGTAGCAGCTACATTATCTTTTGGGCAATCAGCTTCGCTAAGCTTTGTATGTGGCGGTAAAGGCACACCAAGAGGCTTAGCATCAGCCATATTAAATCTATCAAGTACTTTGCTCATGTACTTGTCTTGTGAGAGAAACAACAAGTGTTTCTCTCTCTCTCTTTTAATGCACATGCCTAAAATGTGTTCAGCTGCCCCCAAACCTTTCATTGAGAAGGCTAAACTCAGTTGCCTTTTAAGAGCATTTAAAGTACTCTTATGCTTTTCTGCAAATCAGCATGTCATCCACATATGAGGCTAGCATAGTAAGGCTTATATCATCAGTCTTTTTAGTGTATAAGCATTGATCTGCATGACTGTGTTTAAATCCATGGCTGAGCATAAAAGTATCAAACTTTTTATACCACTATCTAGGGGCTTGTTTCAGCCCATATAAGCTGCATTTCAGCTTATAAACTAAACATTCTTTCCTTGGAATAGCAAAACCTTCAAGCTATTTCATGCACAGCTCTTCATCCAGGTCACCATGAAGAAAAGCAGTCTTCACATCCATCTGATCCAACTCTAAATCCAAGGATGCAATCAGAGCAAACAAGACATGGATGTTGAGAATCTGCCAATCACACCCTATGTATGCCCCTTTGTATGGAACAGCTAGGCTAGGGAGATGCAGTTCATTCTAGGAAGAGAGACAGATCCCATAGGCACAGTGGATGTAGTGTGCTACCAAGCAATCCTATATAATGATGTACTTGACTATCACTTTCACATGATGATAATGCAATAGTACTTGTCTCTTTCTATCAAGTGTCTATGTCATTGTCAGTACTACACAAGAATGTCTTTATGAGTCCAAGTCTCAATCTTGGAACCTAATTCACTTGTGTAATAACAGTTGTCTTCTTTGTCAATGTCATCATGAGTTCTCTCTTCATCTTCCATCCTCCATAGCTTCCGCCTCTGCCATGCTCTAGATCCCGCATCTTTGACATGGTATCAGAGCCCAGTCGGGCATGGCCTAGCTCATTTCACTCCTCTCTCAGCTCCTCTTCACTCAGGTCAGCTTAAGTCCAGCTCAGTCCCAGCTAATGAGCTCATTTCTAAACTCTATCTCCACTTGACCTTGTGGCAGCCATAGCCAAACCTGCACCCTGCCTCCTTGGAGCTTCTTGATCTCCCTCCACAATCAATATCCTAACCCGCTTTCTTCTAGAGATACATTCCTTAGCTCAGGGCACTGCCTCCTGCCACTTCAAACACCAACATTGACCAACCATAGCTCCAGCATTGCAAGATTTCGTGGTCGCTGTTCAAATCTGCGTTGTTCCCTGTCGTATTGCTGGATCTCCACGCACAAGCCGCGATACATCCTGCGTCTATAAGGCTTCTTTAGCCCTTGAAATAGGCTATCTAACCACCAAGTTTCAGCCCCAATGATTGCGCCTATCTCCTGCTTCAGACGAAAACACAGACGTTGCCTCAAAAACCCTAACAATGACTCCATAGCTACTTTGTGTCAAACTTCTCTTCCACTTCATTTCTCTCTCCTGCCACTTAAAGCAAGTCTAAGCCACTCTGATCAGAATCCTCCAGCAAGATTTCAACATCCAACAAGCAATCTTTGAAGATCTTGAAGACTTGGAAGGTTCGAAGCATTCAAGGACAAGCATTGTGAGATCCCAGTACTTGTGTCCCTTAACACATTTGGTTGCTGATCAATCTCAGTCAAGTGAAGCCATTGTGAAACTCAGAAGATTTGGAAGATTCTTGAAGTTTTGAAAAGACCTCAAGATCAAGTTCAAGATTGAAGGACACGCATCAAGAACCATCATCAAGTTCAACCATAGTATCTTTTGATACTACATAGTGTGTTTTCACACTGACATTGGTTGTGTCTTTTGACACATAAGATTTCAACTCTCTTGCTGGTTATTCTCAGTCATCTGCTACTGATTTCCTGTCACGGGAATGACCAATATGAAGATTTCTATGTGGATACACTTCATGAAGAGTTACACGAACTATGTTGCTCATCTACACTACATGAAAGATTTGTTTGATCTACTTGCAGAGAGACATGGAGCTGCTCACACTAAAGTGCAATCAATGATTCCATCTAAAGTTTTTGAAGACACTCCAGCTACCTTGGCCATCATGAAGAATGAGATGTCTTTGCTTGAGGGGGACAAAGACATGGACATGAAGACTGAAGCTGCAAGCAAAGTCCATGGGGAACCAGACATGAAAACTGAAGCTGCAAGCAAAGTCCATGGGGAACCAGACCAAGAAGACCATAAGATCAAAGAGCAAAGGAAGAAGGACAAGAAGAAGATCAGCCATGAAAACCAAAAGACCACATCATTCAAAGCTGAAGAGCCAAAGATTAAAGACAAGAAGATTTTCCATGCTGACAAAGAGAAAGCATATGCTGAAAAAGACCACAAGGGCCTATCGGTCCTTGTCTCTCATTTTTTGTTTTAAAAGCATTGTACCTGCCTTAATGTTCCTTTCATAAGCTTGTAAACTCCTCATGTAGCCTTGTATTACAGTCCCTGTACACTTTGTGAGGCCCCTGTTACAGCCTCTGGATGTCCACCATGTTTATGGTACCCACACTTAGCCTTTTCTGCGAGACAGCCTCTGGTGTTTTGCCATGTTTGTGGTATGCCCACACTTTGCAAGTGTTGCTCTCACTAAAGCCTCTACACTTTGTACTTTCAGGTTGTGATTGAGGAGGGGTGTTGAGAATCTGCCAATCACACCCTATGTATGCCCCTTTGTATGGAACAGCTAGGCTAGGGAGATGCAGTTCATTCTAGGAAAAGAGACAGATCCCATAGGCACAGTGGATGTAGTGTGCTACCAAGCAATCCTATATAATGATGTACTTGACTATCACTTTCACATGATGATAATGCAATAGTACTTGTCTCTTTCTATCAAGTGTCTGTGTCATTGTCGGTACTACACAAGAATGTCTTTATGAGTCCAAATCTCAATCTTGGAACCTAATTCACTTGTGTAATAATAGTTGTCTTCTTGTCAATGTCATCATGAGTTCTCTCTTCATCTTCCATCCTCCATAGCTTCCGCCTCTGCCATGCTCTAGATCCCGCATCTTTGACAATGGAGCGTAGTCATCTTTGTTGGGAATAAAGGCCTCGTGCCTTTAAATGTGCTCGGGTGTGAACACACCCTTAGCACTTGTACTTACATATATATATCTATCTAAAAACCTAAAGGTACTCTCTCGTCATTGTACCTACCCACAGGCTCACTCTCGACTTTGCTCTATCACACTCTCTCTGTCTCTCACTGTGCGTAACACCTATTTGTCTCGATCTCCGTGCCCAACCCGTCACTACAAATGGTATTAGAGCCATCAGGTTCTGCACACTTCTCGAGACGTCAAGCATGAGCTGGGTGAGGAGGCAACTGCCAAGGCAACAGTTCCAGTTCACAAGCAGACGGCATTTTGTCACATGCAACAGGGCCAGGCTCCAACGAGGAGAGTGTGTGACAAGACCAGCAGGGAACCAGGCGTGCAATGGGCAACGGATAGTGCGTAACCTACAAATGAGGAGTGTGCGACAAGCGGGCGACTTGCGAGCACATAGGCGACTGGCGACGACCAGCAACTGGTAGCGGACGGTGCGACGGGTGACGGGCGATAGGCAGGGGACAGCCACCAACAGGCCATCAATCACGCAACCTGCCTGGCGTGTCAACGGACTCATCATAATTTTCTTACGAAATCAATTTGTTCTTGAAATTCCTTTTGCCCATTGACGGGCGTTCATGCGTGGAGGCACAGCTTCCAATTTTTGTGCAATCTTGACCCAGAAATTTGGGGCTTTTTCCAAATTTGGAAAATTTGATACAGGACAAGCAGATCTGTCTCATAAATTACAAGAATTTGTGAACAACAAGTAGATGATCTCGAGTGGGAGCAGCATGCAGGAGCCGGGCAAAACGCGCAGTCCCAGATGATCCGGGCGGGAGCAGTGGCTGGCCAAAGGTAAGTGGTGCCACGTAGTGTTCCCTGTCCCATTTCAGACAGGAAATGCAGCAAGTTCCCTGTCTAAAACGGAACAGGGAACGTTCCACCAATTCGGAACGCGTCCCACGACAACTTCGTGCCGGGGACAGCAATTCCACATACCGGGGGGCCATTCCGACCGTTTCCTGTCACTATGGAATAAAGGCCTCGTGCCTTTAAATGTGTTCGGATGTGAACACACCCTTAGCACTTGTACTTACACATATATATCTATCTAAAAACCTAAAGGTACTCTCTCGTCATTGTACCTACCAATGGGCTCACTCTCGACTCTGCTCTATCTCACTCTCTCTGTCTCTCACTACGCGTAACGATTGTCTGTCTCAATCTCAGTGCCCAACCCGTCACTACAATCTTCACCACTGGTGAAAAAACCTCGAAGTCTATGTCTTCTTTCTGTGAATAGCCCTTAGCAACCAAACGTGCCTTGTACTTGGGCTTCCCATCAATACATGTCACCTTGTAAACCCATTTGTTAAGGATAGATTTCCTATTCTCGGGCAAAGGTACAAGCTTCCATGTGTTATTCGCATATAAAGACTTCATCTCTTCTTGCATAGCAAGCTCCCACTTTCTCTTGTTTTCACACGACTGTGCCTCTCTAAATGTCAGAGGCTCACCTTCATCAGTCAATAAAATGCAATCCAAAGATGGTTGAAACATCTGTGGCTACCTTCTGATACGTGTAGACCTTCTTACTCAATTATCTATATTGTTAGGCAATGGGCCTACATCCTCAAGTATGTACACACCATCACCTGGTGGCTGACTTTCAGCATTTTCTTGCTGTTGTAACCTATTTTCAGCATATTCTTCTTGCTGTCCTATTCCAGCCTGTGCATCTACTTGCTGTCCATTATCTTCTAGCTGTAGCATAATAGGTTGCTGCCCATTTTCAGCATCAAAAGGAACAGAATCTTAAGCTAATGGTTGTTGAATGGCTGGTTGTTCATGCTTAAATTTGACCTTCTTCTTGTCAAGGTCACCATGTGTAGCATTTTTCAGTAACTTTGCCTCATTAAATACTACATCTTAGTTGTGTACTATCTTCCTATCTTGAGGAAGCCAAACTCTATAACCCATCTCTCCCTCATCTCCATATCCCATGAAGATGCCCTTGATGGATTTCATGTCTAGTTTAGTCCTCTGATTTATAAGAACATGCACAAAGGCATCACAACCAAAGACACACAAACGGTCATATGAAGCCGGTTTGCCATACCAAACCTCTTCAAGAATACCATTTTCCAATGCATGATTGAAAGAGTGATTGCATATATGAGCTGCAATTTTAAGAGCCTCTCCCTAGAACTACTACGAGAGATTAGCCATGTATAGCATGCATCTGACTCTCACAAAGTGTAAGATTATACCTTTCAGCCATGCCATTTGATGCATGATTGTAAGGGGCTGTCAACTCCCTCTTAATGCCATGCATCTCACAAAACTTTTTAAACTCATTTGAAACATACTCACCCCCATTATCCATTCTTATAGCTTTTAACTTAAGCCCTTTTAGTGTGGTAACAAAGGCATAAAACCTTTTAAAAGCATCCAACGCTTCCTTTTTGCTCTTTAACACATACACCCATGACTTTCTACTGAAATCATCAATAAAAATGCCCATGTGAATTAACAAGCAGTGCACACATCAGAGTGTACTAAATCAAGAGCATTGGACTTCTTAACAATACTAGAGTAATAAAGAGACTTCACATGTTTTCCGTACATGCAATCATTACAGAAGTCCAAACTAGAACCTTTTACATCAAAACTCCCTAAAGAAGAGAGAACCTTAAGGCCTTTCTAGCTCATATGGCCAAGTCTTTTATGCCAAAGTTCTATCTAAGAATGAACTTCAGCCATAGCCAAAAACTTGCCAGGTAATGCTTTACAATGCAAATAGTACAAAATCCTCTTTTTGTTGTCTTTAACAATCACCATAGAGCCCTTGTGGACCTTTTAAGATCCACCACCAAAGGTAGTAAAATATCCTCATGCATCAAGCTACCCAACTGACAATAGACTGTTTTTTATACCAGGTACATATCTGACATCCTGTAAAATCAGCTCTTGGCTATTTTCAAGAGCCAAGTGAATGGTACCTACACCCTCTATTCACATGTATAATTGTTGCCCAAGTAAACCTTGCCTAAGCAACCTACAGTGTATTCAAAAAATGATTCCAAAGAGGGAGTAATACGAAAAGAGGCACCACTGTCCAAAATACATAATTTTCACCAGTCATATATAATAAAATAGAATCATAATGGCTCTATCCACGATTGGGACAGCCCATCATAAGCTGAAAGTAAGGCATCAATCACCTCCTTTTTGGTGATGTGCATATCACATGTTGCTACCATAACATCTACATCATTGCATGAGGCTGCAATAAGTATCTCTCTTGTGCTAGAGAGCTCTTCAATGACCACACTAGATGCAACATTTGCCTTTGCAACTTCTTTTGAGGGAGAGCTATCATCATCTTTCTTGTCATCCTTCTTTTTCTTTCCTTGTTGTTTCTTTCTTTCTTGCTCTTTCTTGCAGTACCAATAATCGAGCTTTTTATGCCCTTTACGCCCACATTGATAGCAAGTAACATCCTACTATTTGCCCTTGCTTTTACTCCTACTTTTCCCTTTATTTCCTACATTTCCCCTCTTTTTTAACCTCCCTCTAAGATGATAGACTAAACCACTACTTTCTTCACTCGACTTTCTTCTGATCTCCTCATTGAGAATAGAGCCCCTAACACCATCAAAGGTTAAAGCAAGGTTGTTGCTTAGTGAAACAACCAAAGACTCCCAACCATCAAGCACAGTCATCAACAAGAAAATAGCCTTTAATTTATCATTGAAGGGCTGCAAACCAAAGTCCTGCAACTGACTCAAAATCCCCTATGAAAGCAATTAAATACTCTGATGCTGGCTTAGACTCGTCCAACTCCATGTTCACAAGCTTACACATGAGATGCACTTGATTTACTAGAGTTTTATTTTCATAAGTGTCCATCAACATTTTTCATATGGCATAAGCCGTATCAAGAGGCTTAATGTCTGTAAGTACACCATCAAATACAACCATTTTGATGTATACAATGGCCTTCTTATTGAGTCTAGCCCAATCCTCATCTGTCATAGCTGAAGGCTTGATTTCCAAGAGAGTATCATCATAGTCCTTGAGAAACAAAATGTGTTGCATCCTATCCTTCAACAAGTCTAATGCCATCAAACCTCTTGATTTCAAAAAGAAGGGATTTAGTGTCACTGCTGCTAGAAGCATTAGTGACTATTGTTCAGCAAAGTGCCAAGTACCAATGCTATATTTTATGACAGTAAATATTAGGCTGAATATTCAACTAATTTCAGCCCAAAATTTCAGGAGATAAGAGCAAGATTTGATCCAAGTTCATGTACAGCAGTAGAAGGAATGACTTTCAACAATATATCTAAGATTTCAGCATAAAATCCATACATACACCACTGCAAAGTGACTCCCACTTCAGCAATATTACCAAAAATATTTGCAACAATCCCAAATCTGTAAGTGATCACTAAGACTGTTGCAGCATGAATATTCAGCAATACATCAACTCAATGGGAGCTGCCAAACATGTGTATTGCATACATATGTGCCCAAAAGCACTTTTGATACACAGAAGCACCAAAATTCTCTGCAATTTCTTCAAAATCTCACAAGTGGGGGACAATGAACTCGAATTTCACTGCTTATTGCACCAAGATTGCTTGAACAATGTTCCCAATGTGCATTTCACACATCAATTTTGCCAAAATTCACAAATTTCAGCAAAATTCCCAAAATTTCACTGACCAATATGCTCCAAGTGCATTAATATGTGTTCCTAAGAGCATGAAACAGGTAAATTTAGCGAAGTTCTGCAGAATTTTGCAAAAGCCCCAAATTTCTCGTCTCAAGTCCAAATGTGCACCAATGTCAGTAAATTCTGAGCAAAATTTCACCAATACATGAAAAGCCCCAAAATTTTTAGGGCCAATGTGTACAATTTCTGCAATTTCCGAGTCCAATGTCACTATTATGCATGACCAACATCAAATCTGGGAAAACCCCCAAATTTTCGGGCATAAATATGCACAAATCTGAAAGCTGTGCTTACGTGTGTGAGCCCCCATTAGTGAGAAGGAGAATAGTCTGCATAAATTATTTTTTTAAAAACTGACAAAAGAAAACAGCCGAAACGTGACCACTGACCTGTCACCTCACGCTTGGCCTGTCAACTCACACCGTCGCCTACTGACCTGTGCCTCACGCTTGGCTTGCTGTTCACGCCGTCGCTTGCTAACCTGTGCCTGACCTGTTTGGTCAAGAACAACTGTCGCCAACTAACCCGCTGCCCACACTAGCTTAAAAAATGCAACTAACGAAACTAACAAATTGACCAGTCGCCTAGTCAAGACAAACGCCTACTCACACTCAACTGGTTGAAAGGTAAACTACCTAACTCCTCCGCATGCGCACGCACAGAACTAACTAGCAGTGTCCTTGGGAAGCGTACACAATCTTGCCGCAACTCTGATACCAGTTTGTTGGGATGAGTGCACAATGAAGTGTTAGATAGAAATGGAGCAAGAGCAATGTTGAGAGTAAGAGTAAGAGAATCCCAAGATGAGTATACCAATGAGTGACGGTACAGAAAGAATAAAATGTATTTATATGTTAAGGTACAAATAAGGGTGTGTTTACACCCATATAAGTTTATACACATGGAGATTAAGGGACTTTACACCCAAAGGGACTCTACACCCAACATTATGGAAGTTCCAATGAGGCCTTTACAACTTTAGCGAGGGGTGACAGGAAAAAGAAGTCAAAGGCCTAGTGTTATCACTGTGGTAAGAAGGGGTACTTACGGAAGAACTGCAAGGAGTTAGCCGCCTCATGGAAGAAGAAGGAGAAACAGAAGAAGCCGGATGCAGACTCCTCCAACAAGTCATCCTCTTCCTCAAACTCCGACTCCGATCCTCTGGCCAAGGGGAAGTCCAAGGCGCAACAAGGATCCACTTCTTCAAACGGAGGGACGGGCTTGATTGTTCCTTCCTCTGCTGCTTTCTAGTCCAAGTGATACAGTCATCCCTTACGACTCTCAAGTGCCAAAAAGAGAGTGTGAGAGGGTGGTGAGATGGGGCAGTTGAGCCTCATCTATTCAAGTATATAGGTGCCCAGATTCCAGAGAAGGACGTCCCTGGTACATCGACTGAAGTCTAGCAAGTTCAAATCCTGGAGCTGGGATTGACATCCAAGTCCATGATAAGCTAGTTATTTGACAGAGAGTAGGATTGGCTCCTAGTCCGCACTCACATGAAGAGACACTTTGGCGATCTTGGCCAAAGGTGAGGAATCCATGATCACGTATATTCAGAGGCATTTTTGACCGGATGGTCTTATACACTACTGCAACATATTGTTGATAGGGGACACAGAGATCTGTTATGACTCTTTTCTATTTTTAGGAGCTGGTATGATCGACATCTACCCCAGGTTCTCTTCGAGACACCTTGGTGGTGGCTTGATGACCCACTACTTGAGTATCCATAGTTCTACTCTGGTGGTTCTTTGTTGTATAGACTATGATTAGCCTTTATCATTGTATCATTGTATTATATGAGATCACCCTTTATCATTGTATCATTGTATTATATGAGATCACCCATGATCTGAGAGAGGATGTAAGCAAACTATTTGTCAACTCGTGTGGGTCTCTACATGCCAATTGGGCTACACACACAAGTCATTATTTAGGCATTATTTTAGTGATTTTTGTATGGCACTTTATGCCGGTCAGCCAGCATTAAATGTTGGCTGACCAACTGCCATATTTGGTATATTTTGGGCCTATTTATTATGTGGCTCCTCCTCCCATTCAATCATCATCATTCTTTAGGTGGTCTTCCTATTGGAGAGAGAAGCTAGTGCCGGTGCACACGCAGCCAATGACTCACTGTTATATGCATCATTCTCGCGTTTGGTATATGGATTCCATTTCTTGAGCACATCTCCGAGTTCTCTTCTTTCCCAGTGTTCTTCTATTTTCTTTCTCTTGTCTTGTGTTCAATAGTTTATTTTAGCACTTGTCTATGCTTCCATTGTTGCACCACTTCTCACATCACCTTCGAGAAGAAGAGGACTCCTCCTTAGACGGCTCAAGACTCCTAGAAAACACCTAAGGGGATGGGGAAGGAGTAGGAATACTCAATGAAGAAAGAATAGAAGAAGCTGTCAAGGGTGGAAGAGAAGTTGAAGGGGGGGAAGGAGGGGATGGAAGGGGAGGAGTCGAAGACGAAGGAGGGGTACCAATACGTAACTTGGAAGGAAAGGGAGGGGTTGATGATGAGGGAGGGTCAATCGATGACAAAGAACCACCTATACAAGCACTATCGATTGAATAGTTAGAGACCGTGGCCTCATCAAAAATCACATTCCAATTCACATCGATCTGTTGTATCTTCGCATCGTAGAGCCTATAGCCCTTCATGATGGTGCTATAGTCCATGAAGATAAGCTTCTTGGACTTTGAGTGAAGTTTGTTGATGTATTTCTTCTTGTCCACATGGACAAAAGCATCCCACCCGAAGATGTGAAAGTGGGGCACAAAAGGCTTCTTCCCAAAGAAAGTCTCGTATGGAGTAATGTCCTTCAAAACCAAAGTTGAAGACCTATTGCAGATATACACCATTATGGAAACTACCTCACCCCAAAGGAAATGAGGAAGATCTCAATGCTCCAATATCGATCGAGACATCTCAAGTAGCATAGTCCAATTGACACACTTCACCATGCCATTCTCAAATGGTGTGTTTGGATGAAAATATTCCATCAAAATGCCGTGATTCCTGCAAAACTTAGAAAAGACATTAGAATAAAACTCGCCACACAGGTCAGGACTCAACTCGAAAACCTTGAATCTTGAAAGTCGTTTGCATTTCCACAATAACCTTTGAGTCGCAAAAGTTTGTTGGAGATTAAAGGCCACATATGCCTAACTACCTACATTTAATTTGTACACAGCGCCTGCATACCTGTACACTACAGGTGGTAGCTGCCCATCATTGTCACTTTATTCTTTATTCTTTCTACGACAATAGAATAAGAAAAGGCAACTCACACATTGTAACTATTAAAGTTCCCACATACAGTCTTGCTCTCTCTCCTACTTGAATCTCCATAGCTCTTACTTCCTCTTGCTTCTGCTTTTGCTCTCAATCCTGCTCCACCTTTCAACTAGTATCAAAGCGGGCATTTGAGGAGCTTCATCCACATTGACTTGAGACCAAAAAAGAGCTTCATCTACACCTTTCATGGCAGCCACTAGTTGAGATATGCACCAGTCCTATCTCTCTTTGGACCTTCTTGGCACTACTCACGCTTGTCGAGGACCTTCTAGGGATTGCCTTGAGTATTGTAAAGTGCTCAATAAGAGTAACAACAGCCAGCAGTACCCCCAAGACAGCCAATGCGATTTGCGCCAATTTGGGCAGCCCCGTTCCTAACTAACAACAATCATCCAGCTCTTGCTTGAGCTCTAGGATCATTGGCCACTTAATTGGCATCCTCTCTGGCATTGAAGGCTTCCATTTGAGCATTGTTTTGAGTGATTGACATCAGCCATTGACCTACTGTTCAGGACAGAGCTGTTGTATGTTAGCCAGTCATTTCCTGGACAGAGTGGACATCAGTGCCACATCAGCAACTGCAATCGGACAGGTTGCTGCAGTCGGACAGTATTTACTGCAGTCGGCTGCATTAAAATGCAGCCAACCTGATGCAATTATTTCCTATTTTTCGGCTATTTATAGCCGGTTTTGTGGCACACTTCATTATTCAGATTCTGATCTTGAGATCTGTTGGCTGAGACAGACTGTGCTCGGGCTGACGGAGATCGAGGTCATCAAGTCAAAGATATATGCAGATATTTCCTCTTCACCCTTGTATATTTCTGCACTCTTATACAGCATATTACACCGCAGATTTTCTGCATTTACACTGTCTCCTTTTCTCTCTCTCTCTCTTCTCTCTATGTTCACTCTCTCTCCGTCTTTGTCCTACACTTCCGCATTGCGGCACTTTGACATGGTATCAGAGCGGTGAAGATGGACTGACTGAGCTATCTAAAGAGGAGATTTCATCGCGACACAAGGCTGCGTTTCCAGGTTTCGAGGGCGAGCGGGAGGGCTGCGCATCGGATCAAGGCTGAAGCGAGCGTGGGCATGCGGAAAAGGAGTCTAATCGGTGAATTTGCTGCAGGTTATTGCTGTTCGAAGGGGAGGAAGACTACGTTTGAGGCCTTCCATTGCAGATTTTACCTTTTCATCGCCTCCGGCAGGTGAAGAAGGTTTGGGCAGCGGAGGAATCAGTCCTAGAAGGCTACGTTTTCACAGTCAGAGGGGGCTTCTTTTGTGTTTTTGCAGGTATTGCAGGTTAACATGTCTTCAAAGACTGATTTGGAGTTCCAGGCAATCATGGACAGGAAGGTGCCTGTCGTACCAGCTCTTCCAACGGATCAAAAGCTTGATGGTGACAATTACCGCATCTGGCGGGTGATGATGTTGGCCATTTTAGAGTCTTATGATTTGGCGGAACTAGTGATGGAGGAGATTAACACGCCCTCGGTGGGGGATGAGTCCAAACTCTCTTCCAATGCTCGTGCGGAGTTGACCAAGGCCCAGTCTCATTGGGACAAACTGATGCCAGTATTCGATCTTTTCTATTTCTGTCTTCCACCACAACCATGATAGCTCACATCGAGCACTTGGCGGTGGCTCGTGAGATATGGCTGGAGCTCGATCAAATGTACAACCGGATGACCCTAATGAAGAGGGTTTCTTTGGAGGTGCAGATACAGACTTTGTCCGTGAATAAGTCTTCTTCGCTTCGGGAACACATCAATAAGCTTCCGCAGCTTCAGATGCAAGTTCAAAATGCGGGGAAGCCTAGTTCCTCCGAAGACATGGCGATCACCTTACTATCCCAGTTGCCGCCACGATTCGGTACTTTTTATTCCGCTCTTATTGCTTCAGGGCGGGAGTCAACTCTTCGGTGGGAAGAGTTGGTTCCTATGGTCTTGGACTAGGAGGAACAATTGAAGGGACAGAATGCTTCCAAATCGGAGGCATTGGCTGGAGGAGGACAACAAATCCAAGGAGGACAAGGAGAAGGAATCAACTTGCCATATTTGTGGTAAGATAGGTCACTGGAAGAAGGATTGCCTCGACAAAGACAAGAAGGATACCAAGAAGAAGGACACGAAGGACTCTGGAACGGTGGCTGCACCCTCATCAACTGCTTTTCTACACTTAGCAATCATTGAGGACTCTACACCGACAACTTCTGATGCTGCGATGACAGCTCCCCAGGCTCAAGAGTGGATTGTGGACAGCGGTGCCTCACGGCACATGACTCCTTCCGTTGGTGTTGCCCATTTGCGACCTTCGCATAGGCAGATTCTCATTGGAGATAGCTCTTCTGTGTCTATTGCTGCGCGGAGTGAGATGCAGCTTATTCTAGATGGACGTGGTGGTACCCACACCTCTGAGGTGTTGCATGTGCCAGGATTAGGGTATCATTTACTTTTGGTTCATAAGATTTGTGCTCTTGGTCTCTTGGTAGAGTTTGACAGTGATATTGTTCGAGTCCTTGATCGTGGATCGAGGAAGGTTCTCTCTGCAAGGTATGAGGAGAATGGAGTCTACAAATTGAAGTCTTCTTCAACTCTTACTTCTCTTCTTCTTACTTCTCAAACACAGTCCAAGCTATGGCATGCTCGGTTTGGCCACCTGAACTATGAGTACCTTCGGAAGGCGTCGCGAGGGTCATTTATCTGAGGCTTGCCGAACATAGTGGTGAGCCATCAGCCATGTGTCTCCTGCATTCGTGGGAAACTGCATCGGGATGCAATTCCCAACAAAGCTTCTAGACGGTCTACTTCACCCATGGAGCTTGTATCTATGGATCTTTGTGGCCCGATGAGGACCGAGTCCTTGAAGGGGAGCTTGTACTTCATGTTGATCGTAGATGACTACAATAGGATGACTTGGGTCTATTTCTTGACTTTGAAGTCGCAGGCTTTCTCTCATTTCAAGGATTGGCTTCTCTTTGAAGAGAACCGTTCTGGCCGGCGACTGAAAACCTTGCGTTCAGATAAGGGAGGTGAATTTATGTCTAATGAGTTTGCTCATTTTTTCACCAGGAGTTTGATAACACCAACACTCCCCAAGAGAATGGCATTTTGGAGCAGAAGAACCAAAATGTGATCGAGATGGCACGCACCATGATGGAGTACCGTAAGATGCCTCAGTTTCTGTGGGCCGAGGCAGTAGCTACCGTAGTTCACATCCTCAATCGATCTCCCACTTCGGCCGTTGACAAGATGACTCCTTTTGAGGCTTACTTTGGGACTAAGCCTGATGTCTCTTATTTCAGGATCTTTGGGCATGACGCTTATGTGCACATTCCGAAGACGCAGCGTGATAAGTTCGAGACAGCTTCCCGACGACAAGTTTTTGTTGACTATAGCTCCCAATCCCAAGGTTATCGTTTGTTTGATCCCATTAAGTAGGATGTCTACACGAGCCAAGATGTGCGGTTCGTGGAAGTACCGGCCACAGAGGGGGGTGAGGAGCACCCCGTCCTTGGAGATCCAGGGGAGAGTTGGGCTCCCGAGACAATTCCTTTGGAGCCAGAGCCTCTTGATGGAGATTCTTCTTCAAATTCAGAGTCTTCTCTTCCACCAGCCACCCCCGAGGAGCTTCCGCCGGTAGATGTTCTTGAGTCTTCAGCAGATGGAGAGCCACGGGGAGAGGTTCGTCCTCCTCCTCGTTGGGCCCGTGATACCCTCCGAGATTCAGGGATCGAGGGGGTCCTTGAGAAGTGGAAACCACAGGATGAACCGCGGAGGTCACGAAGGAACCAAGCACATTCTTCGGAGCTTGTTTGCTCTAACTATTGTTTACTGACCCGTGTTATGCAGATTCGAGAGCCCACTTCAATAAAGGAGGCTTTGCAGTCTAATCATTGGCGGAATGCCATGGAAGCCGAGTTGGAGGCTATTGAGAGGAATGGCACTTGGTCTCTTGTGCCTCGTCCCTCTCACAAGAAGGTGATTGGTGTCAAGTGGGTCTTCAAGACCAAGTACCTTAGCGATGGTTCTTTGGACAAGCACAAGGCTCGCCTTGTTGCTAAAGGTTTTCCTCAACGCCCAGGCATTGATTTCCATGACACTTTTGCCCCCACTGCTCGTATGGCGACTATTCAAGCTGTTCTTGCCTTGGCTGGCCAGAGGAGATGGCATGTTTATCAGTTGGATGTGAAGTCGGCCTTTCTGAATGGTGACTTGCTGGAGGAGATCTATATTGAGTAGCCTTCTGGCTTTGGATCCTCGGATGGGAAAGTTTACAGGTTGAAGAAGGCCTTGTATGGCCTCAAGCAGGCTCCACCTGCATGGAACGAGAAGATTGACTCGTTTCTTCAGTCGAAGTTGGGATATCGGCGCTCCAAGGACGATCCGTATCTTTCTATGCACACTTCCGAGGTTGGTCATGTGTTGTTTGTGTTGTATGTTGATGATTTGATTTTGATAGGGGATCATGCACAGAAGGTCCGAGAGACCAAGACAGCTTTACATCAGGCATTCGGGATGACAGATTTGGGGCTTCTTCATTTCTTCTTGGGTCACGAGATTTATCAGTCTCAGAGGGGGATTTTCATATCTCAGCAGAGGTACATTCAGGAGCTCTTTGTGACTTTTGAGATGGAGACTTGTCAGCCCATTTCTACTTCTATGAACCCGAATTGGAAGGCCACTTCACACTCAGATTGATGGATGCTTCACGCTACTGTCAGTTGATTGGATCCTTGATTTGGCTTCTCAACACTCGTGTTGATCTTTGTTTTGCTGTGGGTCTTTTGGCAGGGTTCATGACGGAATCCAAACAAGTGCATTGGCAAGCTGACTTGAGGATTCTTCGGTATTTGAGGGGGACCTCTGACTTAGGGATTTCTTATCCCACAGGTACAGATGCTACAGATCTGGTTCTTGCAAGTTGGAGTGACTCGGATTGGGCTGGAGACGTGAACCACCGACAGTCTACTACAGGCTACTGTTTTATCTTGGGTACAGGTGTTATCTCTTGGAGTAGCAAGAAGAAGCCCACGGTAGCCCTTTCTTCTACTGAGGCGGAGTATCGAGCAGTGTCTTCCACCACATGTGAGGTTGTGTGGCTTCGGAGATTGTTGGAGGAGCTTGTCTGCCCCCAGACTCGTTCTACTCTTCTGCGGTGCGACAATGAGAGTTGCATTGCCTTAGTACGGAATCCAGTATTCCATGCCCGGACGAAGCACATTGAGATCCAGTATCACTTCATTCGGGAGAAGCTTCTGGATGGGACCATTGATGTGAAGTACTGCAAGACCGAGGATAATCTTGCAGATTTGTTCACGAAGGCGCTTCCCCAGGCTCTTCTTCGGCAGCATTCCAAATCTCTCAATCTTTTCACCCGTCCAGGATCTGAGAGGGGATGTTAGCCAATCATTTCTTGGACAAAGTGGACATCAATGCCACGTCAGCAGGTGCCACGTCAGCACCTGCAGTCGGACAGTATTTACTGCAGTCGGCCGACCTACTGCAATTATTTCCTATTTTTCGGCTATTTATAGCCGGTTTTGTGGCACACTTCATTATTCATTATTCAGATTCTGATCTTGAGATCTGTTGGCTGAGATAGACTGTGCTCGGGCTGACGGAGATCGAGGTCATCAAGTTGGAGACATACGCAGATATTTCCTCTGCCCCCTTGTGTATTTCTGCACTCTTATACAGCATATTACACCGCAGATTTTCTGCGTTTACACTGTCTCCTTGTCTTTCTCTCTCTCTTCTCTCTATGTTCACTCTCTCTCAGTCTTTGTCCTACGCTTCTGCATCACGGCAACATGTATCTGAATGCCTATTGCTTCACTAATGCTAACATGATGCTATTTTAGTGCCCGGCTGATGCTTTGATGCTTGGGAAAGGCTTTTGATTTGTTAAAGCTTGAATAGCTCCATCATTGAAGGGTTCTTTGCTGTTATACCCTGTGGACAGTATGCACACGCTATGAAAGCTTATGTATTAAATATACACCGGTGCTTTGGGGATGTTGTTGGGATAACGGCCCGGTTTAACCCCCGTGTACAGTACATGCACATTGTACATGTGAATGCACCCTTACGTGCCCTAAGTATAAATACATTTTATTCTTTGTGTACCAACATATTGTTGGTACACTCATATAGAATCGTACTTGACTCTGCTCTCTCTCTCTCTTGTTGGTACACTCATATAGAATCGTACTTGACTCTGCTCTCTCTCTCTCTCTCCAACAGTCACACTCTCACACTCACTCTTCCTCGAACTTCTGTCACTTTGCAGCTGAGCTTTACAACAAATGCTACATGGATGTTTCAATACTTGGCATTGATTACTATGCCCAAATATGCTTATGTTGAGCTCTGAGCTTTGGATTTGAGCTCCGTTAAATACATATTTGCAATGGCTATTTGCTTCAATGGTTTCTCCTTTGCCGCCTTGAAAACCTCTTGTAGGTATATACTCGTGTCTTTGGGCATCTAGATGTTATGAGACATATATTGAGCTTTGCTTTGCTCTTGGACATTCTAGATTTGCTTCCATGGGAGCACTTTAATATTTTTCATTGTAGAGCTTGGTTTATTTGACACAGTGGGAGTCTCTTTCCTATGTACATATGCTCTATTAGTTTTGGTATACACTGTCCTTGCAAACATTGATGATTGTGGGCTGATTAAGCTTTGGTTTGTACACCTAGTACTTTCTCTTGTCAAACGGATTTGTCACCTTTGGATCCATGATTGGTGATGTACTTGAGCTTCATTCTTCATATGTAGTGAGTTAGTTACAGATTGGTGAATCTCTGTTACTTTTGGAGATCTCTTATGCACAATCAGCTTATGTACATCAGCTTATGTACATGCTACTCTTGCTTGAGATTGCATCTATGTACCTGACATCTGTATTACAACAGCCCGTACTCTCTTTGCTTAGTCAACATAATGGCAGGTGTTCAAATGCTTCCAATGAATGTGCTATCTTTAATATAGAGAAGTTGGATGGCAATAACTTCCTGCTAGCAGTCATGTGTGCCGTGTGTGGTCATCTCCTGCCTATGAGCCTCAGTCTAAGTCTGACAAGGACACTAGAAGCTCTAACATTATTTTATGTGTTTTAGACACCTTAGATGAAGGGCACATTAGTGCATTTCTTTTTGGGCACTTTTGGCTGTCCTAGGGGCCCTATTTTGGGTCCGGCCAGTTTTGGCCCTAATTTTGGCTATATATAGGCTATTTGCCCTTCCACTCTCATTATCCATCATTGATCCTTCGTGATCAGCCAACCCTCCTCATTCTCTCATCCCCCTGCTACCGTCTAGTGCCGACGCTGACACGTAGAGCAGTGTATTGGGGCTGACTGTTCCAGCCCTGTACCTTCAACCATTGCAGTCACATTGTTCCTCCTCTCACCTACATTTTCTCTTTATCTCCTCTCCAAGTTCACTTTCCTCTTTCCGTTGCACACTCTCACGTGGTATCAAAGCCACACATGGAAGCTGAAGATCTTGAAGAGAAGCATGCTGTCCACGACAAAACCAGCTAGGTGTCATCCACACATCTTACAACCTTTGTGTTTGCCCTCTCTAACCTGTGTTTAGCAGGACACCTCTACTCATGTTGGCTTCTCCATTAGGCAATCCTTCCCACACAAGAACTGCTGCTTTCCCCCTTGCATTTACAGCAGGGCTGCTGTCCACCTTGCGTTCTCTATCAAGAGGGCCATTATTCAGGTCAGGGCAGCTATTTTCAGACCAAGACGGGGGTCTATTAAGACCAGGTGGCTACCCCCAATCCAGGGTGACAGATTTTCTGACCTATTTTACTACATCTATTGCAGCCATCTCTGTGTTTTGCAGATCTATCCCTCCTGCCTGGCATTGTGCGTTCCCTTCGGCATCGGATACTCCCCGTCTACCTTGCCTAGGTCAATCTTCTTCTATACCATGGCCCGATAGACCCCAATTATCTAGAGGACACCACCTATTGGTCGTTTTCATTCCAATGGCAGCATCTTCTTTGTTTTATTGTAGGTACTTATTGAAGAACATCTATGGCCAACATGTATGCTTGAGGGGATAGTGTGGTTGGGGACAAGTCAAACTGACCACCATCCAATCTCTCTTTCCCACTATATTCTTCCAAGGATACCAATCCCTAATTGGCATTGATGGCATCTCCTAAGTAGGTGCCAGTCCTACCCTCTCAACCTGCCTTCCACAAGCTGGATAGGATGAACTACCCTCTCTAGTTGTGTCAAATGGAGTGCCTCCTCGACATATATGACCTTTGGGATTTTGTTATTGACCCTATACCTCGGCCTACCATGGATCCTCATGATGGTGTGACCACAAATTCGGTAGCTTTATGAGATCAATTGAATGCCAAAGCCCACTCTTTTCTTCTTTTGAGTTGTACAGATAATGTGCTCATGCATATTAGACGTATCCGCATTGTTGTGGAGATTTGGAGGACATTGGCATCTCTCTTCTAGATCCAAACATTTGGGCATCGATTATCTCTTGAGTTGAAGCTACAACATCTTTTTGTCACAGATTCCCCTACGATGAGGAATCACGTCTACCAGATGGAGGAGCTACGAGATGAGCTTGCATCCCTTGGTACAGACATTTCTTCGAAGGACCTACCTATGACACTTCTCTCACATCTTCCATCATCAACATATGATGTGTTCTACACAAGTCTTCTCACTTATCATCATGGTCTCTTCCCTCTCCTCCCCTTTCCATTTTTTGGCAAGCTTGTGACCCCCCATACATTTTAATTATTTTAATTATTAGATCTCTCTTACTCCCCCCTCCCAATCAGCTTAAGTGAGTCCCCCATTATTTTGTAAATGGTTAATAAGAGAAAGAGAAAAGAGAGAGAGAGAGAGAGAGAGTCGAGAGACTCTCACTTGGGAGAAGCTAGTCCCATTGGTGCTTGAGTAGGATGTGCGTCATTGTTAGAGATTCCTACAGAGCCCATGCACATGGCCATGCTTATGCAACTTTATCTTCACGTATAGGACAAGCAAAGCAAAAGATAGGGAAGAGGAAGAAGTTGGAGTCATCTTCCGACCGATACAAATTTCATAGGGAAGTGTAGAGGATATTCCACGTGCCCTCATTGTGGGAAGATCTCGCACCCCAATGAGAAGTGCTAGAGGAAATAACCTCACCTTTGTCCGAGAGCAAGATCTACATTGAAGCCTTTATTTACCTATTCTTCATCACCCGCTATTACCACTAAGTAAGTATTTCTACACATTTATCAGGTGGAGAAGCCTTCTTTGACTATCTCGTCTTCTAAGCAGCCTTGGCTCATTGATAGTGGTGCATCCAATCATATGACTCCCCGAGGTGATTTGTTACAAGATCTCTATCTATCAAAGGATATCATCACTACTAATGACATTTCTTTGGTGCCTATTAGTGGTGTTGGTACCTTGCCTCTGTTGTCCGACCATCCACGAAGCTCCATTTCTGCAGCCCTATATGTTCCTAGCTTGGGCTTCCCTCTTCTCTCAATTCATGGCCTTCCTAGACTTGGGACCCGCGCTGTCTTCATCGAGCCGGTCATCTTTGTTGAGGATTCTTCCACAGGAGCCACTTTTGTGACAAGTTGGCAAGAGAGGGGGATATCTATGCTCCATTCCCCTTCCTTTGTACAGGACCCTCCAAGGCAGCTTTCTATCGTTGCACCCATTCTTGATTATGCACCATTTATCCCACAAGTTCTATCCCATCCCCCACCATCTCCTCTGGTGGTTCCCTCGTACCTCCCATCCCTCTCAAAGAGGGACGATATTGGTGATGCAACTATGGATTTTCTAGACCTTGTGTTTTAGAGGGGGCTACCCAAGATCATAAGGAGTTACTTCAGGGCTCCCAATCCACTTTGGGCCTTTCTTTTATGAAACAACCTCTTTTCTTCATCATCGAGCCACCATCCCTTGATGCTTCGCCCTTAGTTCCTGTTGTTTTTTTGTAGCTTATGGCGCCTTCAGTAGTTTCTCTCTATCATCTCATAGTTGGATTAGAGGCTTGACTCACCCATCCCCAACTAGAGTCTTCAAGAGTAATCCATTCAAAGCCTCTCCGTTTCCATTGCCCTTTGGTAGCCTTCCATTTGATCGGATTTTTTATGGAGAGGGGGTCTTGCTCCTTGGCTAGCTTTCTTCATCAACGGACTTCATCGGCATTGGCACTCTTCCTGCCATCCTCGGATCCGCATCTCGTTTGGCCTTCTGCCACATCTAGGATCTGAGGCAACATTACCAGTCGTCTTATGTAGTCATCTCTTGCTTGTGAGACTCAGTCTGAGTCAGACAAAGAGCTCTAACATTGTATTTGTATGTCATCTTATGTGTTTTAGACACTTTAGATGGAGGGCACATTAGTGCATTTCTTTTTGGGCACTTTTGCCTGTCTTGGGCGCCCTATTTTGAGTCTGGTCACTTTTGGTCCTAGTTTTGCCTATATATAGACAACCTGCCCTTCCACTCTCATTATCCATCATTGATCCTTCGTGATCAGTTAGCCCTCCTCATTCTCTCATCCCCTTGCTACTATCTAGCACCCACAGTGAAGCATAGAGCTACATGTTGGAATTAATTATTGCAACCTTGTATCTTCAGCCATTGCAATCACATCATTCCTTCTCTCACCTGCGTTTTCTCTTTGTCTCCTCTCCGTGTTCACTTTTCTCTTTCTGTTGTGCACTCTCCCACTTTCAATGCTAGAAGACCCAAATTTGGTACATATTAGTGCAAAAGAAACAAGTTAGGCCATTGAAAACCAAGGGAATAAAGCCAGAAGATTGACATAGAGATGATTGGAATGAGGTTGATAAGCTATACATGTCCACCATTATCCTATCTTTATCTAAGCAAGTTTATTTCAATGTCATTGAGACTAAGGGTGGTGCTTGGCAATTATGGGATAAAATATGTTCTCTTTATGATAAGCAAAGTGGTGCATCACAATTATATTGGTTGAAAAAGCTTGTGGACCTTCGCATGAAGGAAGGGGCTGCTATGTCCTCTCATTTAAATGAGTTTCATTCCATTTTCAGCCAGCTTACTTGACATGGCATTAAATTTAAGAACAATATAAATGTTGGGTTTGTTTGACTCAGGCCTACACTCACAGAGTGTCGGTGATCTTTAGTAGGACACTGGGGAACTTTTAACTCTCCATATGAGAGGTTCTTTCTCCCAGATTTATTCATTTTATTGTTTTAGACACTTACCGTGTTTCACACGCTTAGAGTGTGAACACCCTCTTACAACCCTAAGGTTTAAGGGTTGTACTTTGTACTTGCACAACACACTTCAGATAATTGCATTGGGTGTCGTGCTCTCACACTCTGCACTGTCTACTCCACTCTCAACTGAGCTTCTCTCTCTTCCTACTCTCACATTTGGTATCAAAGCTGAGTTCAACTCAGTCTTCTCTCTCTCTGCAACCAACAGCATTGGGTCTAGCTTCAGACTGGTCAACTGCTCCTTCAGACTGTAAATGCCACCAGCAGCACCTCTGGTTCAGCCGCCACCACCAGGCGGAAATCTGCAGTGCCAGGCCAGCTGCTAGCTGCTAGCAGTACCACCAAGCACGTCCACTGCCTTCACCACCTGTGCCTCTGGTTCTAGTGCTGCCCCAGCCTGCTGTCTCCAGTGCCGCCGCCTGGCAGTACTCTGTGGCTGCCCTACCTACGCCCTGTTTATCCCTGCCCGCCAGGCAAATCACAGCTTGGCCCAGCTCGCCTGCCTGCTCCAGACCTGTCACTACCCCTGTGCCGCCCCCTGCGCATGGACGCCGCTGAAGACCTGCTGCTCCCACCTGTGCAATGCCGCCTGCAACAGCTCTGACAAGCTGCGCCACCTGCTGCTCCAACTCCCAATGCCCACCAGTCCAGGTCTGCTCTAACCTGCCAGGTCAGCCCGTCAATTTCGCCCGCCACTGGTCTATACTGCCTTCAGTCACCTCCACAGCCAGCTCAGTCCATATCAGAGGTAACAAACAAGAAAATTTTATCAATTTTTTATTCCCTTTAATTCTTTGGGAGAGGCTTCTGCTCGGGCAGGCATCCTCAACTTCAGTACGTGTCTGGGACACGATTACAGCAGAGATTTTATGCATTTGGGCCAGACATTTGGGGCTTTTGCAGTTAGCTCACTGATTGACACATGTACATCTGTGACAGTCTGAAATAGACTGATTTTGTACATTTTGGAACACTAAATTTTGGGGCTTTTGCATCTTCAGTGCTGTTGAGCATTTATTGCACCTTGAACAACATGCATTTCAAACAGTTTTGACTGAGTGTGCTTCAATTTGCTAATTACAACAAAGTACTTGCTGTAATTTCTGGAAATTTTGAGATTTCCAAGTTGGTCTAGCTTGAGACATTGCTCTTTTGCTCTCTGATTAGCATTGTTTTCATGGCAAATCAGGGAGGTGATGTATTTACTTACGTATCCAGGGAGGATAGGTTGGATGGTAACAACTATTCATTCTGGTCCTCCATTATGAAGAATGTGCTGATTGCAAAGAATCTTTGGGATTATGTCAGCAGTGAAGAAGTTAGGCCCGGAGTTGTGGCTCCTACTGCTCCTCCTCCAAGAGGATGTGGACAACGGGCAACTCAGCCTATTCAACCTGCTCCAGCTCAGCCATTTCCCCAAAGATCAACAGCACTGAAGGCTTTGTCGTTGATTGCATTTGCAATTCAGTGGTCTATGATCCCTCACATTCGGTCTACAGCTTCTTCACGAGAAGCGTGGCTGACCTTAGAGCAGATGTTTGCTAGAAAGAATGAGACGCACATCTCTTTCTTGAAGAAAGAGTTTAAGACAATAAAGATGGATGAAGGTGATTCTATGCAATATCATCTAAATAAAATTCAGGACTTGCGTCAGCAGCTTTAAATATAGATGAGTATTACTCAAATGCACAGTTGATCTGTACTATCTTGAATTCATTGCCGCCCTCGTACTTGGCCTTTCATATGGCCTTGAACCTCACCATCCTCATAGCCACTTACTTTCCTTCAACTAGTCAATTTGCTCTTAGAGGAAGAGCAAACACGAAAGTGTTGAGCTAAAACATGCATTACTTGCTGATTAGCCTCTTAAACAGCCCCAAAACACACTAAAAAATGCTCTTTTAGAGTAAAAACCCTAAAACAGGGAGCAACGGCCAAGAATGCCTTCATGGATAGGACACGTTTTAACACGTCAAATTTCACCACTTGGTCTGATTTCATGCAACAAGTGCTTGAGTCTCAGGGTCTTTGGAACCTCGTCATTGGTCTAGAGCCTATACCGGCTAGCTCACCCTGATTACATCCATCAATGGAGAGCCCGCAATGCCACAGCCAATTTGAGCTTATGCAGGGATTACTTCCTGAGTTTCGCTCTCAGTTGCAGCACTTCCCGCTCGCGTCAAAGCGTTGGAGTCACCTTCTCGACCGCTATGCGGCTCGTGATCGTACTCGGCGCATCAATCTCGAGTTTGAGCTTCAAGAGTTCTCTATTAAGGAAGGGGATGATCTGAAAGTCAACCTGGCTGAATATAGACGGTTACTTGCCGCATTCGCCACTACTGGCTCTCCAAAGTCAAATGACGATCAAGTTACATTCTTCTTGAATAAGTTGCCCAAAAAGTACTTCAATTTCATTCAACACATCATCTCCCAACCTCGATTGCCAACCTTCTACGAGTGTGAGTGTCAGTTCTTGCGTTACGCAAGGCTACATGGTCAAGTCCACGAGAAATCCTCATCATAGCCTTATTCAAAGCAGAGGGGATTGGTTGCCTCTTCTTCGGGAGGGAAAACTACCAGTGGCAAGAACTTGCAAGATGCGAAGGCAAGCCAATCAAAGAGTGACTCCTCTTCCTTAGATGGAACCAAAGAATCTAGATCTATCTGGCAGCAACTCCCTAAGAAAAACCGATTTTGCACACAGTGCCAGAAAGCAGGCCATGTGGATGAGGAGTGCCGCTCCAAGGCCCAAGATCTTCCACCTAAAAAGCCTCAGCATACCGCTGCGATTGCACAGTCCAGTGGGGCTACGCCTTCCACTCTTGCTTCATCTACTCCTCAGCACCCGTTGTTGCTAGACATGTGGCTCGAGTACAGCCTCAGTAGCCCATCTCTTTCACTACCCCTGAGGGACTGGCTGATTGGTCTGCAAGTTCCGATCCCGTTGCACTTCATGTATCTATCTCACCTTCCTCTCCACCTCATCAGGTGTTCCCTTGGCAGAGCCCTGCTAGTGGACGTTCGCGATGGTGGCCACCTTCTTAGACTAGCATGTCTCTAGGTCCTTTCGGATACCCTAGGTCAATGTAGCATTCATTTTTCAAACTCTTAGAGTTGGGCCCATAGGATTCATTGTCCTTAGCTTTTCCATTCTTTTGACTTCCGCTGCATTTACTCACACACATACACTCATTGCATTTATTTTGAGTTAGATTTCCTTTCTATTATGTTTTGCTTTGGAGCATCTCACCACTAATCTCAGTGTATGCAGATTCTCATCTCTTTTACAGGGTTTTGTCTTTCCGTGTAGGGCTAACTTGCAGATTGCTTTGGTCCTACCTGGGCTAGAGACGTGGGGATGTGCACCATTCCTTTCATGGTTTCATCATCCTAGGAGTGCTTGCTCTTCTTCCAACATTGCGGTTTCCCCTCCCGAGGCAGATCATGCAGCATCTCTCTCGATGCTATCATGGCAGTGACTTCTACCTTGCTCTTCTAGCGGGGTGCTTTATCCACTTCCTCTTCTTTCATTCCTTATAGTTCTTGGCACAATCCAAAGACCGACATCAAGCTCCTCTTCCTTCTTCGACATCTACATCCAGGTTGAGAGGGGGTTCCTACCCTTCTTGGTATTCTACAAGCTTCAACACTTTGTCTTCGACATCGACTTCTTCCCCCTGTTGTACCTTACCCTTTGCATTGCATGATTTCATCATCTTTGTACTAGGGCGCTTGGGCAAGTAAACAATTTCCCCACGAGGGATACTGTCCAAGTGGCACCTGCTGCATGAGCATTCTTCAGCATGTAGCATACTTTGCATCT